>NW_006792108.1:848194-848495 GCF_000442215.2 Lipotes vexillifer | reverse complement strand
TAGGGAAAGGGGGCATTGGTTTTGGGAAACCAGTTTTCTTGCTGGGGTGGAAAGAAAACCAGAGACCCATCGATTAGCTGTGTGAAAGAATTTTTTGGTAATAAAATGAAGAAATAAGATTTTAATAGATTGAATAATGAATGGGTTCCAGCAATGCAGCAGGTTGAGATCAGGTGGGAGGGCTCCCCTTCTCTAAACATCTAGAAGTGCTAGATAAATGCAGCTAAACCACCACAGAATTTGTATATACCAAGCCAAGATGGAAGGGAGGAGGGGCAGCAGGATGAAGGGGAATAGAGGG
>NW_006792108.1:823466-848184 GCF_000442215.2 Lipotes vexillifer | reverse complement strand
AAAGAGCCTGAGGCCTAGGGGCCAGGAGGTGATTCAGAGCCACCGCATGCCAGACATTGGGGAGAAACAGAAATAAGACACGGCGCCATTACCTAAGGAATTTGGCATGGGCTCCAGTTTGGGATCCGTACTTGATGAGTCAAGTGTGCAAGGGGGCAGACAGAAGAATAAGGGAGAGGTACCTGGAAGAAAGTCAGAGAACCACTTCCAGTTCCCCTTCCATAACTACCTCAAGTCTTGCATGCTGTCACCCTAGTCTTTAAAAAACATTTTAGACAACAAACGAAAACCTTGTCTTATGCTTAGAAAAATGTGGTTGGTATTTATGTTGTTGCTTTTGAAACCTGTTCTCAGGCTCTTTAAGTGAATATGTCATAAAGATATGGGGCATATAGGACCTAACCATTAATCACCACTGAGAATTTCAAAATACACACTTCCTCCAAAGTAAGTGAGAATTCTACTAGCATTGATGTTCATTCTTAACTGATCCCAAGTCGTGAAATTCGGTATACTGAAATATTTTTATACCACTGATGAATCTTACTTTAAATCATAGGGATGCGTATCCATCTCTGAAAGTTGCTATGAACTGAAATATGGTTTTCCCTATAAATACTACTGGTACCTATGTGACAGCACTGGGAAACTGTCACACTACTGAAAAAAATAAACATCTTCATCTCTCCTGGGTTTTCTACAACTATATTTAACTCACATTTGAGAATGCTGAATCAGAAGACGTCCAGAGTAGCACATTTTGACTGTATTTATTCTTCTCTGCTTATGTTATTTAATTCACTGAAAATTACTAAGACACCATTTAAGAATCTACTGGACAACTGAATTCATGGAATGTCCTCATTTTTATGTTTACTCAGATAATTTAAAATTTTTAAAAAATGATCAGCCTTCGTTTGAGAAAGAGAGATAGTGAGGTTAGAAAAGCCCCTAATAGATTATACAGCCCATGATTTCTCAGTCTTGGCACTACTGAGATTTTGGATGGGTAATTCTTTGTTGTTGGCAGCTGTTCTGCATACTGTAGGATGCCTAGCAGTAGCTCTGGCCTCTATCCACTAAATGCCCATAACAGCCCCCAAATTGTGATGGTCAAAAATGTCTCCAGACATTGCCAAATGTCCCCTGAGGACAAAATCACCCTCAGCTGAGAACTATCAGCCTGCAGATTTGAAAGTTGAATCACAGAGAGTTGCAGGAATACATCCAAGGCCACAAAGCTAGAGCAAGGCATCACTGGAAATAGTGCCAAATGATCTGAATTTTAGACTCATGTTCTTTCAATAATGTCTCTGTTTCTCCCATTAGATATCAGCACATTAGGCAATTAAATGATTGTTTTATTCATCCAGCTTATAATGATGATATCACTAATAAACAATTTTTAAAACTCTAAAAGATTAATTAACTATATTTGTACTACATGAAAACTCCCCCACCCTCCATTTTCTTTAGCTATTTGAGGGCAATCTAAGATTTACAGAATATTAGCCTGGGATGATTTAAGAAGATGCCCAACCTTAAATGAACATATATAAGCTTCTACCACTTGTATATCTACTACTGAGGCTGACCCCAATTTTTCAAGGCCTGACATAATACTAGTATGTAGCCAAGATACAAAGCTATTATCCTTCCAGCAATTTAAAAATGCAGTTTTTACATTAACCTTCTTTAGTCATCTGCCAGGTTTCTGCTCTCTACATCCAATCTTCCTAAGTCTTGTCAGAAAATTCTATACCTAAATGGTAGTTGTGAACTTTGCAAAACCTGAACTTTGGCATCTTGCTCTTCAGTTAAACACTGAGTATCTAGCATGTTCATCTTGCTGAGTCCTGTGTACAAAGGTAAATGAGATACAGTGCCTACCTCTGAAGGATGTACAGTCCAGTGTATAGTATACAGTTAATTTAAAAATAATTCTATAAAAGGGTGCCATGGTAACAAAATCAGGGGTATGAGCCTGAACTGGGGTGTTTGGGAAAGTTTCCTGAAGAAAGCCACACATAAGCTGAGTGTTGAAGGGTAGTTAATATTAAAGAGCCAATCAAAAGTGGGAAGACCATATCAACAAAGGAAATAGTAAAAGCAAAGGCAAGGGACCGTAAAACAGTGGGAACCGCAACTTGCTATCTAATCTTTCAGACTATGAGCACAATTATCAAAGATTCGGCTGGAGAACGAAGAGGAGGTCTGGATGCAAGGGTCTTCAAAGAGCTAATTATTCACTAATATGTTCCAAAGCATACATTTCTTCATTAAAAAAATTTTAATACATATGAATTACATATTTATATTAAGTATATTATTATAAACCTACACATGGTTGTAAAGCCAGAGTTATGTTTTTGCACAAGTCACGTGTTCTGAGTACTGAGCTATGACAGTCTTTTGTAGAGGAGAAGCTAAGAAATAATTAGGAAAATCTAGTCCACTAGGATGTGACTGATTATCCAATCAGTTTCCCAGAAGCCAATCATTTCCATCACAATCTACAAGGTCATGATTTATAGATGTTGCTAAATTAACCAACTTAAATAATCTTCATTCTTTCTGTAAAATGTAAAGACAGATACCATAGCTCACCAAAATAGCTTACACTGGCTAATCTTTGGCACACGTATCTAATTCTGTTCACTTTAAGTTGTATGGTTCAAGAATTAGTTGTGCTTGTTCCTAAACCTTTTTATGCCAATTATACTTATTGTAATTTTGTCATTTTATTAAATAGCATGTAAACCAATAAAATGTGAGTGTAAAGAGCTGGTGTTTTGGGACTTCCCTGGTGGCACAATGGTTAAGAATTTGCTTGCCAATGCAGGGGGCATGGGTTCGAGCCCTGGTCCGGGAAGATCCCACATGCTGTGGAGCAACTAAGCCTGTGCGCCACAACTACTGACCCTGCGTGCCACACTACTGAAGCCCACATGCCTAGAGCCCATGCTCCACAACAAGAGAAGCCACCGCAGTGAGAAGCCCATGCATCACAATGAAGAGTAGCTCCCACTCACAACTAAGCCTGTGTGCCACAACTACTAAGCCTGCGTGCCACAATTACTGAAGTCCACGTGCCTAGAGCCCGTGCTCCACAACGAGAAGCCACTGCAGGGAGAAGCCCACGCACCGCAACAAAGAGTGGCCCCCGCTGACTGCAACTAGAGAAGGCCTGAGCACAGCAACGAAGACCCAATGCAGCCAAAAATAAATAAAGTAATTAATTTAAAAAAAGAGTTGGTGTTTCTATGAAAAAGGTTTAAAGCTTTGGAAACATTTGATAAAGCTGAGTCATATATTTTAAAAATTACCGTTGAACAAGCAACTGTTCTGTAATGAGAGAAATAATAAAACGCTTATGAAAATAACAAGCATGGTTTATACAAGAAAGATAACATACAAAACAAATTAATAGATTCTTAGTAGAAAAAATGACCTTAGCCTGACATCAAGAGAGTAGTCAGCTGAATTTATGTTTTCAGTTAAAATTAAATGTTCAAGAAATGTATTATTTTAATGATTCTCTCATTTAAACATATTTTTCTAATAGCCAACAAAATCGGTTCTAAGCATTATAGAGTAAGAGGGCTTCTAACTATTTCTGGCTATATTAAGTCTGACATATGACTTCACATCATATGTCACCAGGGAAATGCAAATTAAAACAATCAGAAGCCACTCTACACCCATTAGAATGGCTAAAAGGCAAAATATTGGCTGGTGAGGATACGAAGCAACAGGAACTCTTATTCATTGCTGCAAAATGATACAGCCACTTTGGAAGACAGTTTAATGAATGGTTTCTTATAAAACTAAATATACTCTTACCGTATGATTCGGCAACTGCACTGCTTGGTATTTACCTAAAGGAGCTGAAAACTATGTCCACATAAAAACCTGCACACATGGGCTTCCCTGGTGGCGCAGTGGTTGAGAGTCCGCCTGCCGATGCAGGGGACACGGGTTCGTGCCCCGGTCTGGGAAGATCCCACATGCCGCGGAGTGGCTGGGCCCGTGAGCCATGGCCGCTGAGCCTGCGCGTCCGGAGTCTGTGCTCCGCAACGGGAGAGGCCACAGCAGTGAGAGGCCCGCATACAGCAAAAAAAAAAAAAAAAAAAAACCTGCACACATATTTACAGCAATTTTATTCATAATGGCCAACACTTGTAAGCAACCAAGATGTCCAGTAGGTGAATGGATAAACTGTAGTATATCTAGACAACGGAATATTATTCTGTGCTAAAAAGAAATGAGCTATCAAGCCATGAAAATGCATGGGTAAAATTAAAATGCATATTAGTAACTAATAGAAGCCAATCCAAAAAGGCTACATACTGTATAATTCCAGCTATATGACATTCTGGAAAAGGCAAAACTATGGAGGCAGGAAAAAGATCAGTGGTTGCCAGGGTTTGGGAATAGGCAGAACACAGAGGATTCAGGGGACACGGGAAATACTCTGTATGATTCTACAACACTGGATACATATCATTACACATTTGTCCAAACCCACAGAATGTACAACATCAAGAGTGAACCATCACACCCGCACACAACAACAAAGAGTAGCCCCCGCTCGCCGCAACTAGAGAAAGCCCAGGCGCAGCAACAAAGACCGGATTCAGCCATAAATAAATAAATAAAAATTTTTTTTAAAAAAGAGTGAACCACAACAAACTATGGATTTTGATCAATTACGATGTGTCAATATAGGTTCATCAACTGTAACTAACGTACCACTCTGGTGGGGGATACTGGTAATGGAGGAGGCTCTGCGTGCGCGAGGTCTGGAGTATGCCAACTCTGTACTTTCTGCTCAATTCTGCTGTGAGCCTAGAACTGGCTCTAAAAAGCTGTCTTAATAAAAAAAAAAAAAAAAAAAAAAAGAAAGTCTACAGGACGAAAGTTAACGGACAGTAGAGCAGATACAAGTATGGAATCCAATCTTTGAACAACAGTTTCCTTTTGTCACTCATGGCTATAAAGTTTGCCCATCCTTTAGTAAGGGTACGTAGTAATAGTACATAGTTTGATATTACAGTAGAACCCACAGTTCGCGTATATTATAATTTGTTAGATACATGGCTAAGTTAGCTATGTAGTAAACCGCTTTTACCTTCATTATAATATTGCTTTGATTCTTCTCAATTATTTCATTTTCAAAATCTCCAGTCATACCCAAACCAAGACCACCTAACCAGACTCTAACTAGGCTATGCCTAGGCAGGAATTACCCTTGGTTCTGTCTGTTGGGAACCAGGTAAATTACTCAGATGCCACAATTACAGCTGCAATGTAAACTGTATATCTGCCTGTTTTAACCTTACCAAGTAGGCAAGTATTTTAAGTATACCCCACAGTCAGATAATCAAGTACTTTTTACCTTTTTAACATATTTTGAAAGGTCTCTATAGCATACACTTAAGTAACTATTTAAATATCCAATCATGTTAATTAAATTGTTTTCCCAGATTCTTATACAATAATGACTAAGGCAAATTGACAAGTAATTATGTGTAATATCTCTGCCTTCAAGAAAACTATTCCTAAGTCATGCCCCCCCAGATAAATATCTAAAATTTTTCTGTCTCTGCAATTAGATATTCTAATCTCTACTTTAAAAAATAAAATAGGGGCTTCCCTGGTGGCGCAGTGGTTAAGAGTCCGCCTGCCGATGCAGGGGACGCGGTTCGTGCCCCGGTCCGGGAGGATCCCACATGCCGTGGAGCGGCTGGGCCCGTGAGCCATGGCCGCTGAGCCTGCGCGTCCGGAGCCTGTGCTCCGCAACGGGAGAGGCCACAACAGTGAGAGGCCCGCGTACCGCAAAAAAATAAATTAATTAATTAAATTAAATTAAATTAAATTGACTTAACAACTGAGTTTAGAAGGCTAAGAACTCTGGTGTTATAGCAAGAATAGATGACAAATCTTCAATTCTAAGAAGCTTATAATTGAAAAGTTCAGAAAAAAATGAATAGTATTTTAAGAATACATGCCACTTGCAACTTGAAAATAAGTGCATAAACCAGCTGGCAATGTTCATACAAGATTAAGTATGGTATGACACTAACAGTTTCATCTGCAAGATTCCAACTCATCCACTTTTACTAAGAGCCTTATTTTACCAACACCACCCTATTCCTCTCTTTTTATACCCAATGCATCCCCAAGTCACAGTTGATTCTACCTTCTACTTGTTTCTTAAAATCCATTCACTTCTAACTTTACTGCCACTAACCTAGTGTGGTCTAGTTCCTACACTACCCCATTTCTAGACAGAAGTACTCCTATAGCCCCCTAACTGAGCCACCCATATCCATTCCTTGCCTCCTCCTTAAATAGTCAAACTCCTTCCCATCACAGGGCCTTTACATATGTTACTCCCTCCATCTAAAAAATTCTTATCTGTTCTGGACGGAAAAATGCCTACTCATCTTTCAGACTTTCATGTAAATTCCATTTTGTCAGAGAGGTTCTTCCCTGATACAACAAATTAAATTATGCTTCCTCAGTTATTCTCTCTCCTGTCATTTGCTTCTTCTTATTCACAGCAATGAGCACAATTTATAATTATGTTTATTCGTGTGTTTACATCATATTTCTACCCCACTGAACTGTAGGGTCTTTAACGACAGAAATTAGACCATATTTATTCACTATTGTACGCTGACTGGTTAGCAGTTTGCCTGGCACAGAGTAGGTGCTGAGTAAGTATTTTTAAATAAATCAATGAATGAATGAAATATTATACCATTGGTTAGTGCTGTGACAATTAATTTTAAATGCTTTGGGAAAACAAAGAACATTGAATGAAAGCAGATTTTTTTTTGTAATTAAACTGCATTCCCTTCAAAATCTTACCAAACTTTTTTCTTAACATCCAGGATCCTATCTGAAAAATCTGTTTCTATATACAAGTTGCATACAGTTAAAAGTATTATTGTTTATTGCAGTATTTACACCAAAATTTTTTGAGTTTACACTTTTGTGGTCGTAAATATTCAATTTTGTCCTCAAAAGACTTTAGTTGGCTGGCATAAATAAACACACACACACAATATTATCTGCTAAAAAGTCTTATTAGCAATGCCTAAAATATTCTTATTTTAAAGTTGGTAAATCTGAGTTGTACTCTAGATAGAGTCAGAATTACCATTTATACTCATTTTATTTCCACTCTCAAAGTATATGCAAACAGGCTTATAAAAATTGACAAGTCTGATCCAAATAAGTAAATGCAGTATAGTAAGCAAAGTACCTTGGGTTTTGCTAAATATTGAATGTTGTATGCTAAATGCTCACGGTATCTCTTGATGACTATTTCAGATCCCTAGCTACATGATGGATATTAATTGTCAATACAGAATACTGATATTTGGCTTTCATCAACCAATGTCAAGTATCAAAAATGTCAATATTTAAAATGCAAGACCCAGGACTTGTCAAAGCCAATGATTGTATTATTATGACAAATACTGGTCATAACTCTGAAAGCTCAGAGAAGTAACTTGCTGAGGATCACAGATTTAAATCCAGGCTTGTCAGATTCCAAAGCTCTATACAGTAATGCTTCCCAGATGGCCAGACTGCAAATGGGTGGGTTTTTTTGTATGTTTAGACTACATTCCTACGTACCCAGAATATTTAGATAACTTGATCATCATTTATATTCATATTCATTCATATTCTCTCTCTCTCCCCTACACTTCCCCCCAAGCCTCTACAGGCAGTGCTTTTGAGTGCGTTCCCTTTTTAAAATTATCCCAGAGCATCCTCTGGATACACGAAAAAAATCGCACAATCCTTGCACCACCAACTTGCAGTCATCTCCTTGCTCTTCACTCTCACGGGCAGTTCTAGTAACAGCCTTCCACATGTTCAGGTTTCAGATGTATATGAGATTCCAGAACCTCAGCAACCCCAAATTCCAGCCAGGGGATTCATATCAAGCTCATATCATTTGGTTTACAGTGACAGATGAGCACCCTCCCCCCATTCCATTCTCCCACCCTACCAACATGTTCACCAGGGCTCCAACTTCAATCTCATACACAGAATGGAGCAGACAATGCTGGTAAGTCTCTTAGCATGTTGTGTATGGGTAACTGATATGGGGGAACCTATTATACTATTCTTGGCATTTGGGATCGCATGCAAACCTGAGAGTCCCACTTTAATACCTCATTGTATTTATATTGATAAAAATATATGAAGGACCAGAAAAAAATAGGTGTTAGCATTCATGTTTTGATAAAAGATAAAATGCTGGTCCTGCCCCTCTTGCTTTCCTTTCCCTCATCCTGTTCTTGCGTATTTTCTCATGTAAACTTGTAGTCCCTTCAAAATTAGAAGAAAAAACAAAATAGGAATATTAATGTAAATGGACATGATAAATCTAAATGAGTGATGAAAATATCCTAAAACTGGTTATGGTGATGATCTCACAAGTTGGTAAATATATTAAAACTTTTTATTGACTTCTATGTTTGAAATGGGTGAATTATGTTATGCACAATATACCTCAATAAAGTTAATATTTTTTAAATGTGTCTTTCAATATCATCAATACATAAGCTACCAAAAAAAAAATTCCAGGAAAATGCAGAGTACATATTATACAGTTTTTTAGAACTAAAGTTTTTACTTGACAGAAGAATCAGAATAGATACTAATATAATTCAAACAAATTTCATTTAAGTATACAGCAAAGTGCTGATAGGAACAGGAGAAAAATTATAGCTAGAGGCTGACCTTCCATAATCAGTGCCAAAGCTAAAGAACTGATCTAGAGCAAGGCTCTGACGATCCAGGTAAGGAGCTAATACTGAGGGGGCTGAGGTGGGGTCCCTGGGGATCAGAAAGGGAAGAACAAGGCTGATCAATGGATCAGGAGTTAGGAGACCTGGGTCTTTGTGCTGGTTCTGTTTTGAATTAACTAACCTTGAGTAATTCATTTCACCTGAGTCTCAGTTTCATTATCTAGAAATGATACAAAGATAATAATCCTTGCCTACCTCCCATAACTATCGCAAGGACACAATGAGACAATGCGTATGAAGCATGCTGGAAAATGCAATGTAGCATTAAAAGGCTAAAACTCAAAACAGGCTTAATGAGGAAACAAAGGCTTTTGCTTTTGTTTTGAGTGATCTGGATGGTAATAAGACACTAGGCTGAAAGTATCTTAGCCTGACAGAGAATCCATGTGAGTAAGAGAGCGTGTGTGCATGAGCAACCATCAGAGGCACAAACAACTCAACCTGTTCAAGCCTGGAGTGAGTCCAAAGGACCACAGATAGGAACGTGGTCTTAACATTCTGACTCAAAGAAGTTCCTGAAAGACATCAATACAGTCATTTTCTTAATAAGAACCATGACTACTTTAGAGCTATTCCAAAATAATCATATAGAAATGAAAATTGTACTGAGTTCATGTAGAACAACAGGTGTTATGGATTCGTGGAAAACACTCTGCACACCACCAGCACCTCCTACTCCTTCATCTCCACCACCACCAACAACCAACTCCAACACCATCAACATCACCAACAGTAACAACCCCACCACCACCTCCTCCTTTATCTCCACCACCACCACCAACTCCAGCACCATCAACATCACCAACAGTAACAACCCCACCACCATCACCAACACACACACACACAAACCTCTGCTATAAATTCCTCATCTACTTAGCCAAGAATAGAGACTTTAACAGAAAAATAGTAGTTACAAAAAATGGGGGGATGCAGCACATCTTTGCATACATAGATTTCCCTTCTTCCTTGGTTCCCGGAGCTTGCTGGTGTTGCCAAGGACCCGCCTCCTCCGTGTGACCAGGGTACTGCCAGAATTGAGAGAGAAACCTAGTTCTCACCAGGGTTCTCTTCCTTCCCAGACTTAGTTCACCACTCTGGAGGAACTTATGTTAACAGCCCTGCTTTTCTTTCTGAAGTGGCACTAAAAACATCTGGTTCTTGAACTCAACTGGTCATGAGTAAGGTCATATTCCCCAGGTAGAGAGGTGCTGGAGAGCTGGGGAAGCAAAGTCAACACCCGATATCCCTGAGTAGTGTCTCCTCCTCCTCCGCCTTGCAATCACCCAGAAAGCCCAGCTGTGCATGGTTACGTCGACCTCAACTCATTCGGAAACAGTTTTGAGGCAGTTTAAGAAATACAGGCATTCAACCTCGATTTTAAAATACACACTTTTTACATAAAAAATTCAAACAAGATAAACACATGAAAAACTTAAGCAAAATTAGTTTCAAGGAAAAAGGAAAATAAGGGTAAAGGAAAATTTAAACTCAAATTCAGTATAACATTAAGTAACTGTGTCACGATTCTATACTATAACCGAATCACTTTTCTGTATACCTGAAACTAACACAACATTGTTAATCAACTGTACGTCAATATAAAATAAAAATTAAAAAGATTCTATACTAATATTCATTATTTATTCTTTACTATATACCTTGTTAGTTGATAAAATGTAGATAAAATACTGAACTTAACCTATGAAAACTATATAAAATGCAGGCCTACTCATTAAATAAATATTTACTATATGTCTATTATGTGCCTCTTGTGTGCTTACTGTGCACAGTTCCAGGCACTGGGGAACACCAATGAACAATACACACCAAATCCTTGCTTTTTAGTCAGTGGAAACAAGTATATCAAGACAAATGAGTAAATTATAGAGTACGTGAGAAGATGGTAAGTACTTTGGAGAAAAATTAAGCTACAAGGGAGACAGAATACCAGGAAGTGGGAAGTCGCACAACTGCAAATAGGGTGGTTGAGGAAGACCTCACTGAGAATCTGGGCAAAGACCTGGAGGTAAGGGTCAGCCCAGAAGATAAATAAACAAGAGTGTTATAGGCACGGGGAGTAAAGAGCACAAAACCCTGGGGCTGGAAAGTGCATTGTGATATGCTGAAGGACGAGCCAGGAAACCAAGCAGAGTGAGCTAGCCAAGTGTAGAGAAAGAGAGTAAAAGGTGGGGTGAGGAAATTATTTAGGTCCATGGAAAGTCAATAAAATGTTAAGTTAGAAGTGACATGACATGACTTCCCTTTTAACCGGATGACTCTGGGCTTCTGTGCTGAGAACACAGTGTATGAGTCAAGGTCACAGGAAGGAGGCTGCTGCAATGACCCAGTCGAGAGATGATAGTGGCTTTGACCAGGAGGGGGGTGAAATACGTAGTGACAAGTGTCATACTCTGATATATTCTGAACCTATGTTCTTTGCCTAAAGACGGGCTACCCCTTCTATCTTTGAGGTTTTGTTTCAGGTAAAGCAGGTATCAGGCTAAAATTATTTTTGGTCATACTACACGGAGTAGATTTGGGGTCTTCATGTATGCCCTGAAGATTAAAAACAAAAACCTATGTATCCCCTCCTGAAGTCTTGATTCCCCTCCGTGAAGTTTTAAGTTGACATCATAAATTTATATAAGATTACAAAGAATGTAATTTCTGGTAATATAAACAGTAAAATTTTAAAACAGAACTTCTATATCACCTAAATGGTTAGTTTTACCACAAGGGACCCAGACTCTTGGTCAGACAGTATTCTGGGTGTGTCTGTTTCTGGGTGAAATTAACATTTGAATGAGTAAAGCAGTTTGGCTTCCCCACTGCACACCCCTCCCCGGCTCCCCCCATAATCTGAGGGCCTCATCCAGTCAATTGAAGACCTGAATAGAACAAAAAGCTAAGTAAGAAGGAACTCCTTCCTGACTGTCTTGAGCTGGGATGTTGGTCTTGTCCTGTCATTGGATTTCACCTGAAACACTGGCTCTTTCTGCATCTTGAGCCTGCCAGCTTTTGGACCAGAACTTAGGCCACTGGCTTTCCTGGGTCTCCAGCATGCCAACGGCAGATCTTGGGACTTCTCAGTCTCCAAATCACATGAGCTAATTCCTTCTAATCTCTTAATCTCTCTCCCCCCACGCCCATAACCCCCTCTCCCATGTGTGGATGTGCATATATGTATGTATGTATGTCATTAGTTCTGTTTCTCCAGAGAATCCTGACTAATATAAACACCATCATCCATTTCAAATATAACCAACCCAGTTCAAGCTCCTCCTCATCAGCTGGAAAATTTATGTAATTTTTTTCCTTTAACTCTTTTATTCAGTCTACCTCCCCACAGAACTTTATCCCAATGTAGCATACGTTTATGTCGGAAAGTCTTTTATTGCTCATGCTACCCATACGTCTTTGCAAGAAAATATTTCAGATTGCTGCTCTGTTCAGTGCCCAGGTAGATTCTAGACCCCTGCACAATCCAGTAAGACTCAGGAGAGATAAGGAGATGCCGTTCTTGGCTAAAATGGGGAAAGAGGAAAGAGTAATTGTGAAAGGGGAAGTGAAAAATACAGTCGGGACATTGCGAACTGATGCCCTCAAAAACCTTCCACACCTTAGGTGTTCGGGTACCCCAGGAATACCTGTTTAAAGCCCCCTGCAGTGGACTACCCATTTGTCTGATAACTAAAAGTATTTTCTATGTATAATCCTAGGCTAGCTGCTTGGTTTCACCTATGCTGCCATAAGGAATCAGGAGGGCAGCCCCGGGCAAATGTCTTCGTAAGCAGCTCAGCTCACTCTAAAGGATGCTAACCACAGCTTTCATCTGACACTCTGCTAGGGCACCAAGCCTCTCTTTAACCAGCCACACAGAATAGCTGCACTCTAGGCCTTAAGTGCCAGGGAGTAATGCCACCTCAAATTCAAAGGCAATGAATATTCTCAAACCCTCAGCTGAGAAAAACAATACACAGGGAAGATTGCTGAGAGGACAAGTAGTCCATCTAGTCTTCCTATCAGTGGGCCAAATCAGATCAGCAGAGAACAGGGTACCTCAACAGAACCTTGCAGTCGCTTTTACAAAATTTTGCTTTGAAGTGATGCTATTAACTCAAAAATGTTTTAGGAGGATCAGCCTTACAAAACTTGATTTTCAAAACAAAACACAGTGTGCTCTTTATGGAGACTCCTGGGAAGAATTCTTGTCTGGTGTTGGTGCCAAGAGTAGTTATAATCATCCTGAGAAAACGGTTTCTCTTTACTCCTCCAAGTGTTTCCTCTTCCCTCTATCTCAGAAAACCCAGAGGTGAAGTTTTGGCCCCTGTGTCTTATGCTTAGGTCATTCTGACATGCAATTTAATTGTATTCTTGTTCCCACCATTTTCTTACTTTTGATTTTTACTATGTCAAATATTATGTATTCTTAGCAGCCAAAATTGCTTCTGGCATGAGGGAATATACATATAAATACCTATATATGTACAAACACACGGCAATTTTGTCCTATAATCTCATGCCCCTTTCACATCCTTGTACATCCATCTACAGAGCAACTTCCCTTTAAAATATTGCCTATTTTTTTTTTAATGCTTCGAGTCATGAATATGCTATATTCTGTCACATCAAGCCAGGGTACCAAGAGCATAAGGTACAATCATTTGGGTCTCCAAAAGTAATACAAAACTAGACAGGATACAGGAGTATTTAATCAACAAAACAATAACAAAAAAACAAAATCTAATTCTAGGTTTTAATTAACAATTGTTTGAGTTCCTACTTTGTTTCAGACACTAAGCTACATGTAAGGAATTTAAAGGAAATTAAAAGAATGGTTCATGATCCAAAAAGATCACTACAGTCCGTGCATGAGAGGAGTTACATATGTATATATGTACATATGTGTGCCTGCATGTATGTACATACATACGCCCACATACATGCATCATTAACACTGACTAAGTCTACTTAAATCTATATCAGGTTACAAAAACAACAGCCAGTTAACGCCACTTCATGCTTAGTCACGGATAAAGGTTTCATATTGACTGCCATTGTTTAAGGGACTCCTTATCCATCGCTCTGGCTACAACAACAATTGTAAAGGTCTTTAATTTTGTGACTTATGATAACAGTAACAGGTTAATTCAAGAAAGAATGAATCCACCTAATTCAACGAGGACTGTGTGTGGTTTATTGTATGAATAGTTAACCAGAGAATGTCTGCCAAATTACATCCCTTGATCAATGTGGCCAAGAGAACAGTCTCCATTCCTGACCGGTTTTGACCACTACCATCTTATATTATGGAAATGTACGCAGTCCATGATGACTAGAGCAGTTTCGGCCATGGTTTTCATCCTCAATTTTGCAGAGAAAACTTAAATTCTTAGAAGAAGCCTAAAATCCTTCCAAAAGGCAGGGTCTGACAAAAGTTTGGGACCTGTAAAAACTTTCATGATTGTATTTTCAGTTTCATGACATACCACATGATTTACAGAAATACACTTACTATTTGGAACAGAGAGCTCTGCATCAAAGATAACTTCCAAAGATAAGGGAACTCGCCTTGACTCAACTCTCTGAAACATCTTATAAACTTCTGTTAATGGAAAAGAGTAACCTAGGTTTTAGAAAGAATCTCTTTAGCTAAAAGCACTTGAGTCCATTCTCTACGTCTGCGTCTTTACTCCTGTCCTGCCCCCAGGTTCTTCAGAACCTTTTTTTTTTAGATTCCATATATATGAGGAGATATGGGGATATATGTATATGTATAGCTGATTCACTTTGTTATAAAGCAGAAACTAACACACCATTGTAAAGCAATTAATTATACTCCAATAAAGATGTTAAAAAAATAAATAAAAATAAAAGCACTTGAATTAAATGTTACACAATTTATAATTTGCAGCCCCATTTCATTCATTTTTTCCCCACACTCCCAATCATGATCTGTGGGTCCTTTTCTGTGCCCCCAGTTTGTTCCTCTCCCATGTCAATCCAAATGGGCTGCCAGTTTCTTATTATCAGGGCCCTGATTACTATTTGCTGAAAATTCTCGGGCTGTGAAATTGCTTAAGGTTAAAATTTTAGTGTAGACTCTTTATCAATTTTATTGCTCAGGGAAGCAGACACCATTTATATACTTCCAATTAACCCTACTTAACGCAGACTCTCAGAGTAAGGCAATTCTGGGAAATCACTACTGAATCGTTTCACACATACCAGTGTGGTTTGCAAGTATACAGACGCACAAAAGATAACACTGCAAGAGGTCATGGTGGCCCATTCAGCCTATCAGCTGCACTGACTGCTCTTGCTTAAGAAGCCTCCCCAGCTAGCCTTTCCTCATCTCCCTTTAAAATATTCTATGTTTGCATCTTTCAGCTCGTATGGAGACAGTGCCAGCATCCTACCACCTCTTACCACCTCACAGGCCGCCACCCTGGTCCATCAGCATCTCTCTTCTGGACTTCTCCACCAGTCTCCTAACTGATCTATTTCCACCCTGACTCCCTACCATCTGTTCTCCATGCAGCAGCAAGCAAGATCCTTTTGTCACTCACGGCTATAAAGTTTGCCCATCCTTCAGTAAGGGTATGTAGTAATAGTACATAGTTTGAGAGATATTACAGTAAAACCCACAGTTCGCGTATACTATAATTTGTTAGATACATGGCTAAGTTAGCTATGTAGTAAACCGCTTTTACCTTCATTATAATATTGCTTTGATTCTTCTCAATTATTTCATTTTCAAAACCTCCAGTCATACCCAAACCAAGACCACCTAACCAGACTCTAACTAGGCTATGCCTAGGCAGGAATTACCCTTGGTTCTGTCTGTTGGGAACCAGGTAAATTACTCAGATGCCACAATTACAGCTGCAATGTAAACTGTATATCTGCCTGTTTTAACCTTACCAAGTAGGCAAGTATTTTAAGTATACCCCACAGTCAGATAATCAAGTACTTTTTACCTTTTTAACATATTTTGAAAGGTCTCTATAGCATACACTTAAGTAACTATTTAAATATCCAATCATGTCCATTAATTAAATTGTGTTTTCCCAGATTCTTATACAATAATGACCAAGGCAAACTGACAAGTAATTATGTGTAATATCTCTGCCTTCAAGAAAACTATTCCTTAGTCATGCCCCGCCCCCAGGATAAATATCTAAATTTTTTTTGTCTCTGCAATTAGATATTCTAATCTCTACTTTAAAAAATAAAATTGACTTAACTGAGTTTAGAAGGCTAAGTTTTCTCCAACGCCTACAGAATATAGCAAAACCTGCTTAGCATGTCACATTAAGCCTTCTGACATCTGGCACCTACCTACTGGCTAAGCCTCATCTCCTACCCTAGCCCCATAGACTAAATTACTTGTAGACCAGGCATGCCACTGTGCCTTTGCACTTGCTAGTTTCTCTGCCTAGAGCAGGCTCCTCTGCTTTGTCCACCTGGAAAGCAACTCATCTAAGTGGTTCAGATGCTACCTCCTCAGGGAAGCCTTCTCTGATTGCCCCCAGGACAGCCCTAGGCCCTCCCCTCCATGCTCCAATTCCACCTTGCATAGGTTTTCAAGCAAGCACATTGCCGTATTATTATAACTATTTGTTTGCAGGTCAGTCTCCCAGTGAACAGCAAACCCCTTAATGAAAGCAACCATGTCTTATTAGTATTCATATTCCTAATGCCTGGCCTATGTTAAGTGCTCATTAAATGCCTCCTGAGTTAATTAACAGACAAATGAGTTAATGTAAGAATGTTAACAGAACACTGTGCAAAAGGATCAGAGCAACTGGTCCTCTGAATTTGGGAGTGTGAAAAACAAATTAAATTGCAAATTTAAAACAAATACATTTTTATGGTTAAATCAACAATTCAGAATATGGGGTTTTAAAGGAGGGACCAAAAAAAAGAAAAATCAATCACATCTATACAGATTTTTAAATATTTTTCCCCAGGTAATTTATTCATTCTATGGTGCTGAACAAAAACTCCCATTTCCTTCTCATCCCTCAGTACTTCTGGAAATATGTGAAGACCAGTAAGGACTTACCATAATATCAAATCATAATTTCTTCAAAAAAAAGACACTATTGGGCTTCCCTGGTGGCACAGTGGTTGAGAGTCTGCCTGCCAATGCAGGGGACACGGGTTCGAGCCCTGGTCTGGGAGGGTCCCACATGCCACGGAGCAACTAGGCCCATGAGCCACAACTACTGAGCCTGCGCGTCTGGAGCTTGTGCTCTGCAACAAGAGAGGCTGCAACAGTGAGAGGCCCGTGCACCGCGATGAAGAGTGGCCCCCACTTGCCGCAACTAGAGAAAGCCCTCACACAGAAACGAAGACCCAACACAGCCAAAAATAAATTAATTAATTAATTAATTTAATTTAATGTTTTAAAAAAAAGATACTATCAAGATATATGTGAAGAACTTTAAAACACTACTGAGATTCACGAAAGAAGATTTGAATAAATGGGAACATATACTCTGTTTGGGGACACGTTGGTTCAGTTTTGTAAAATATTCTCCCTAGATTAATCTATAAACTTAATTTAACCCTCCCCCTAAAACATGATTTTTTTAAGAACCAGACAATTTTCAAAGTTCATATAGAAAAAATAAGAATGCAAGAAGATACAGGAAAATCCTGGAAGGAAAAAAGAGTAGTAAGTGAAGACATGCCATCCCAGATAGTAAAACATGAAAAACTAAAGAAATTAACATGGTGCAGAGTTAGCCAACAAACTGACAGTAAACAAAACAGAGTAAACTTTCCAAAAATAGCTCTAACTGCAGAGGGGGTTTAATAGATGATGCTACCCTTTCATGCCACCTTCACCCTGGTCCAAATAAATATTATCATTCTCAAGAATCATCACACTGAAGGCAAGGGAAAGATACACTGTTTAAGAAATGTTTGGAGCAGCTCATGCAGCTCAATATCAAAAAAATAAACAACCCAATCCAAAAATGGGCAAAACACCTAAATAGACATTTCTCCAAAGAAGATATACAGATTGCCAACAAACACATGAAAGAATGCTCAACATCATTAATCATTAGAAAAATGCAAATCAAAACTACAATGAGATATCATCTCACACCAGTCAGAATGGCCACTATCAAAAAATCTACAAACAATAAATGCTGGAGAGGGCGTGGAGAAAAGGGAACCCTCTTGCCCTGTTGGTGGAAATGTAAATTGATACAGCCACTATGGAGAACAGTATGGAGGTTCCTTAAAAAACTAAAAATAGAACTACCATATGACCCAGCAATCCCACTACTGGGCATATACCCTGAGAAAACCATAATTCAAAAAGAGTCAGGTACCAAAATGTTCACTGCAGCTCTATTTACAATAGCCAGGAGATGGAAGCAACCTAAGTGTCCATCGACAGATGAATGGATAAAGAAGATGTGGCACATATATACAATGGAATATTACTCAGCTATAAAAAGGAACGAAACTGAGTTATTTGTAGTGAGGTGGATGGACCTAGAGAATGTCATACAGAATGAAGTCAGAAAGAGAAAAACAAATACCATATGCTAACACATATATATGGAATCTAAAAAAAAAAAGCAAGAAAGAAAAAGAAAATGGTCAGAAGAACCTAGGGGCAAGACGGGAATAAAGATGCAGACCTACTAGAGAATGGACTTGAGGATACAGGGAGGGGGAAGTAAGCTGGGACAAAGTGAGAGAGTGGCGTGGACATATATACACTACCAAACGTAAAATAGATAGCTAGTGGGAAGCAGCCGCAGAGCACAGGAGATCAGCTTGGTTCTTTGTGACCACCTAGAGTGGTGGGATAGGGAGGGTGGGAGGGAGGGAGATGCAAGAGGGAAGAGTTATGGGGACATATGTATACGTGTAACTGATTTACTTTGTTATAAAGCAGAAACTGACACACCATTGTAAAGCAATTATACTCTAATAAAGATGTTAAAAAATAAATAAAAATTTTTTAAAAGTTTGGAGAAAATGGGGTAGTTATGGGGAAAAATAAAATCGGATTTCTATTTCATTACTATAGCAAAATAAGTGTGAACCAAAGATATATACAAAACTAAAATCATAAAATTCCAACAATAAACTTGAAGAATAAATTTCATGACCCCAGAGTTGGACAGGCTTTTTTGATTATCCTGCAAAATCCAGAAAGTACCAAGGAAACATATGACAACTTTACATAAAAACAAAACTCTTAGGCCCAAAATATTATAGACAATATCAAAAGATAAATGACAGAATAGCAGAAACTATTTGGGAAAACATCTTATAGGAAACGTTAATTTCTTTACTATATAAAGAGCTCCTAAAAATCAAAGCCAAAACTCAAATTTTAAAAGTGAGCTTGCAAAGGGCATGAACAGACTATTCACAGAAGAGGAAGATACAAAGTAAGCACATGAAAAGATGCTCAAGTTAAACTATGAGATGCTACTTTCTCCCTAGCAGATTAGCAATGATTTAAGTCAATAGCAATTTGCTAAGAGGCATCAAAATTTTTAATTCATATTCCCTGTGACCCAGCACTCCACTTTTACAAATCAAATCTTTCCTATAAACTTACTGGCACGTAACCACTCCTCCCTAACCACCCTGCCTCCATCTCCACCAACCCCATTTCCTTGGTAGCTCTCTCCAGAAAACTGCAAGCTACAAGCAGTAGCTTGCCTAAACCGTACACCACCTGAAGAGCAACCATTCCTAAACCCTCTAGAATATCAGCAGAGTCAAAGGAATGTAACCCTATTTGCTGCCATCTTGCGCTTTTCTCTTTGACCTCACCTTTTTCTTTTCCTGCCAGAAAGTCACCTCCTGTGTCTAGTACATCCTCCTCCCGTTGACCTCTGTGGCCACATGGTCTTTCAGTTCCCTGGGTCATACATCTCTTTGACTTATGATCCAAGACTTATAATCCAAGTGAATTTTTAATCACAATAAGCATCTCAGAGACTGAGAACAAAACCTGTGAGATCCCTCCAAAAAGCTTCAGTGTAAAATCATTAATCACAAACAAGAAGAAAGCAGTATCATGACTATTAAAGTTCTGCTAAGCAGGTAAATACATACATACGTATGAGAATTTCTCCAAACTCCTAACAGCAGAGAGACAATGATAATAATGAGTTAAAATTGTTCAGCAGTATAACCATCTTGTAGCCACTGTGCTAAGTACTTGCCAAGTACCATCTCATTTAACTTAGCCACTCTATAAGATAGATCAGTTACCCCCATTTTTATAATTGAGGACAATGATATACAAAGAGACTAAGTAACCTGCTCAAGGTCCAAAGGCGAGTAACTGGCAGAGCCAGGATGGGAAGCAGACTATCTGCCCCAGAGCCCAGGCTCTCCACCACCAGGAGATAATTTTCTTTAAATCCTAATTCTTTTAGAAGCAAGGTAGAAAGTATTAACTGAAAGCTTGCTTGGAGTAGAATGGAACGCTGATACTGAATTCAAGATCACACAGAATATAGAGTGGGAATTTTTAGAAATCCATAAATACTGCTTTTTGTTTCAAGTCATTATTTCCATTAACCAGTTCACAGAAATGTTCTACATTAGGCAGAAGCTGTTTTTGGAAGCGTTGCTCGTTGACATACATATGTCTCTCTGGATTTATCCTTCCTCCCCAACTGAGATTCCTTGCTAAATTTCCTGTGTGTTCACTTCGGTTCAATCCCATCTTCCTCTCCTCATGAGCTGTGCTCCCTGGTGATGTCCACCAATTCTCTGTCCCCTCCCAGGGCCCTAAGCTCCACACTCTGTCTTCCAGAGCACCCTAACCTGCTCCCCTCAGACTCAGGTGAGAGACAGATCTGTTCCTATCCCGTACACTGCTCTTGTAAATTCTGACAATTTTATCCTTCAGAAACATATGCGTGGGCTTTGATGTTCACAGTACTTTTCCTATAAGTCAATTCAAGAACTGAATACCTGGGGCCTCCCTGGTGGCGCATTGGTTGAGAGTCCGCCTGCTGATGCAGGGGACACGGGTTCATGCCCCGGTCCGGGAAGATCCCACATGCTGCGGAGCGGCTGGGCCCGTGAGCCATGGCCGCTGAGCCTGCGCGTCCAGAGCCTGTGCTGCGCAACGGGAGGGGCCACAACAGGGAGAGGCACACGTACCGCAAAAAAAAAAAAAAAAAAAAAAAAAAAAAAGAACTGAATACCTGATTACAACTTCTGTTCATAGCACTCCAATGGTTTCAACAGTTGCACTTATCTAGGGGAAAAAACCCTCAAGATTTTGATTTATGACAGACTAGTCAGAAAGTAAATATAAAAACAGTAGGCGGAAAACAATGAATGAAAAACTGATTCGAAAATACGTAAGTTAAATAAATCGAAAGAAAGCCAAAATGTGAAGATAATCGCAAAATCATTCATTTTTTTTTCTCCATAGTGCTTATCATCATCTGACATGCTTGCATATGCTAAAATGTCTGTTTCCTCTTCGCTTCCTACCAGAATGTTTGCTCCATGAAGACAAGACATTGACCGTTTTGTTCACTGTTTCTCCAGTGTCTAGAACTGAGCCAGAAGCATAGTAAATGCTCAATAGTACTTAAGTGAGTAAGTTGGTGAATGAAGCTTCTGCCTCATCATCTCTCGCTCCATAAACAAGATTTGCTTTCATACTCTGGCCAAGATTTTTAGAGATTTTCCTAACTCCTCAATCTCTTTTTAGGTTACTTTCAAGATGGAGAGTCATCTGATCAGATCCAATTCTGAGACAAACAAAACTTAACTACTCACCACTCCCTACACATATGTTCCCTGATTCTTAAAAGAAAAAAAAAAAAGGAGGGAAGAGGCACAGCAGAAAATTTTCTAAACCATTTCTTCACCTACATGAAACTAGTTCATGCACGCCTATACCCACTGGTTCATAAGATGATTGTATTCTTTGTAAGTAGCACAAAGCTAATTGAAAAAGGAAAAAAACGTAAGTTACTAGTAATAAAAGCACCAAAGGGCCCCCCCCGGGGGGGGGCGGTTCTTTACACTCTGGACAGTGTGTTAAGAGGCACTTCAGTGACCTCCATCCTCAACTCTCTCTAGGTCTAAAATTGATTGATTTAGGTTAGATATCCCAGCTTCATTTCCTTGTGATGACTTTGAATGTCAAACTATACCCTCAAGGGCAAAAGGGATGGCTGAGAAACAAATGTCTTACCTAAGCAACTGGTCTCTTTCCCAGGAGAGATTCCAAACAATTTCCAACTGGCTTTTTCTAGACCCTATTAATTACCTCCCAACTTACAGAAAAAAATCAACTGCCATTCAGATCTTCTGGTACCATTCCCATCCCCCCCCACCCACAGGTTCCTTGTCTTCCTCTGCATTTTCCACTCCCCTCCCCCCACCCCTACACCCCACTCCCTCTACTTCCCAACCAAAGCCACCTAATTGTTGACCCACCATCCGATGTCTAGGTTCTTGCTCAAGCCAGCCCCTCTGCCTGGAATGACCTCTCTACTCCCACCTCACCTGCAAGCCTACAGCCTACTAGAATCTCTGTCCGCCTTATAACAAGGTCATTTGCACGCAGACCAAGTTCTCACTAGTTTGCGGCCTTTTGGGAGACAGGAATTACACAGCTGCTTTTTTTTGTATTTAAATCTTTCATTCCTGGGGACCTAACAATGCTTTGCTTATAGAAGACACTTAATTCTTGTCGTTTACTTTATTGAAACTCATTTGGAGGCAGAGACATTTTCTGGGGTTTTGCATAGAATTTCTAATGGATTTGCATCAGGATGGCTGCCACCCCTCTATTCTTCTCCGCGCAATTCATATAGTAACGTTGTTTTGAAAAATTAAGTTTTCCACACAGAGCAGTAGTTGTCAATACCAGCACCCTAGGTTTTCTATGGTGATTCACGCCCCATTTGTTCAAGAACCATTGGATATCTGTTAATCAGCAGTCACTCAGCTGGGCCTTGGGATATAGAGATGAAAACATGGTCCCTGCCCTCAAGGAACAAGATGTCTATTTGGGAGAGAGGGCCAAGTAGACAAGTAATTATAGTTTATAAAGTCCTATGAGACCTTTATAAAGTCCTCTGAGGTCTGTAAGAGGACAGACAGGGTCTACCTAGCTCAGCTTTGGGCACAGGGGTCAATAAAGGTTGTAAGTGTCAAAAAGCTTCTGTGGGAGATGATATCTGAACTTGAATGTTAGTCTCAAGAGAGGAGAGACACTGCAGGCAGAGGAAACGGTATGTGCAAAGGCACTGAGGCAAGAGACAGCTCCTTATTTCTGAGCACTGCAAATGTTTTGTTACTTCTGGAACATTCTAGGGGAGCTGCAGAACAAGAAGCAGAGCATAGAAGCAATGGCTGTACATTATGATGGGCCTGGTATACAAGGCCAAGGAGTTTGGTCTTTAACCTGTAATTAGTTCCATGGACGCTGTGCTATCCAGACTATAAGTTTAGGATTCCAGGATCAGGCTAGTTTTGCCACAGAATGGAACAGTCATCTTGTGAATCACAACAATAGTCCAAACAAATTAATCTCTTTTGTTCAGTCATGTAACAAAATCACAAGCTAAAAATACTGTTTTGGAAAATGGGAAGATATACGTTGCAATGACAGCAAAGGTGCCTTTTTATGAAAAGAACTTCTCAGTGGAAAAATCACAGGAAAGAACTGCCCGAGCAAACTGTTTCTCAACTGGACTCTGAGAAACCGTGAGAAACAGAAAGCAGATTACTGGCTGAAAAATCAACAGAAGATAAACTCCACGAAGCATCACTAGACTGAACTCCCTCAGAGCAATGGCCACATCCAGCTGTTTCACCACCGGATCCCTACTGCCTGGCATTAGGGTGGACACAATAGGTGCTCAATGAGTATTAGGTGAATGAATGGACAAAGGAACTGATCCATAAACATCACCCCTCTATAAAACAGAAATAAATGGTTGAAGCACAGGGGGGGAAATTAAGCATAATGTTTTTAAAATTCTTGAAGTGTTCATAAGAAAAGCAGTTTCAATATAAAAAAAAGTGCATTTCCACACAAGCATGAACACATGACCATAAACAGTTGCTTGATGTGACTCACTCTGACTGGTACAGCCACGTAATCTGCATGAAATAAACCCAGAAATAATGGACACCAGTGAGTTAGATGCCACAAAGCAGTTTTGTGAGCAAAGAATAACACAGTAAGTGTCAGCTGTGTATCATGGAAGGGGTCCCACACCAGGAGTGGAGCTGGAGTCTAAGTAAATCTATGCACATTGCACTCAACTGTCTTGTCCAGGTGCTAACCAGATCACTTTCTTGAGGAAGTGACTTAACTTCCCTGGACCTTAGCTTTCTTGTCTATGAAACGAGAGGGTAGGTAAGATGCTCCTCAAGGTCCCTTTTGATAAGAAGAGGTATTTCAAGATGTCCCAGGGGCAGCAGGTCGTCATCATACACACACGAGCCCTGTTCATGAAGGATCACCATTATCACATGTTTCTGAGTAACTCTGCTGCTCATGTCAGTGTCGTAGTGCTGGGGGCTTTGTAAATCAAGGGAAGGTATAGCGCATCCCCTCTAGGAATGTCTCATCTAGATCAATTGCCTTAGAAATTACCCATCTAGTAAAAAGACAGAGCTGGAACAACAGTTCATGATTTTTAGTGGCTGGGGGAGCCCTCAGATTATCTGGCCCACCAAGCCCAATGTAACAGATATGACTTTGAATCTGACAGCCAGTTGTGGCTGGGGACACACTGGCACCCGGGGTCCTGAAGACATCCCGCTGTGACTGGCCGTGGTCTCCAGACACTCATTCCCTCTGACACTCACAGGAGGTCTCCAGTGGGAGACCAACAGGAAAAATG
>NW_006792108.1:820672-823456 GCF_000442215.2 Lipotes vexillifer | reverse complement strand
TTCCTGCTGTATTACAATATGTCTGCTTCCTATAAGAATGACTGCAAGCCAAAAGGTCACTCAGCAGATGCCTAATTAAGGGTCAAAGATTTCTATTACAGAACAGGCCCACAAAATCTGTCATTATGTGTTTTTAACAATTTCTTGGCTCTTCAGACTTAAGGGCCAACAGCCTGACTGGAGAATTAAATGCTAAGTATAGGGAGGAATTTTCCCCTTTCGTCTTACGTTATTTTGGGGCTGTGATTTGATTCCCCTCCAAACTTCTGCCAACTCCCTTTACCACCCAAGAGATATAACTTGCACATAAACATTTATGACAGTCTGGGTAGATTATTATGCTCCTAAGGACATGCTTCTTTTTCTGCGAAGCTGGTCTAGTGACTACAGTCCTAAATGAATTCTGTAGGGAGACGCATTTCAAAAATGCAGTCTTCAACAGCTCATGAAGAACTCCTCTTTTATACAATCTGTCTGAGTTGCCAATTGAATAGCAAGTTCCTTTCAAAGTAGATCACCATAGCTGGTGTTGGAAGTGGTTTTGAATCTCAGTTAAAGAATGGTTCTCCCTCTAAGCAGCTTTATGGCGGAGGTGTATGTTCTCTTTACTCTGTGAAAAAAAAGGCTCAAGGAGAGGTGGTAAAGGGAATATATCGCCTTAATTATATTGTAAAAAGCCACAGGAAAATTCAGCCAACATCCTTAATGATATGGTTCATTCAATTGCCAAAGAAAGGCTGTATCACATAATCAAGTGGTTTCATTTTGTATCATCCATAAACTCCCCCTCTTTACAGGAAGACCTTTTAAATAGTAAACATTTCAAGATTTGAGGTCAGTCCAACCTAGACAAATCTAGAATGTCATTAATTAAAATGTAAACTGATTCTATTTCTGGTCCTGGTAATCAACTACAGAAAATAGTTTCAATGAGAAGAATGCCTGCAGGCACAAGAGGTTATATTTATATTAACAGGGACAATTTCTTCTCTCAGTTACATGATTACAGGTTGAGCACTAGAGTTTTGGTTACTAAAAGAGAAGGTGTTGGGACTTCCCTGGTGGCAAAGCGGTTAAGAATCTGCCTGCCAATGCAGGGGACACGGGTTCAAGCCCTGGTCCGGGAGGATCCCACATGCCACGGAGCAACTAAGCCCATGCGCCACAACTACTGAGCCTGTGTGCCACAGCTACTGAAGCCCGTGTGCCTAGAGCCCGTGCTCTGCAACAAAGAAGCCACTGCAATAAGCTCACGCACCACAATGAAGAGTAGCCCCTGCTCGCTGCAACTAGGGAAAGCCCGCGCACAGCAATGAAGCCCCAACGCAGCCAAAAATAAAATAAATTTATAAAAATAAAAAAAAAAGAGAAGGTGTTAACCAACTCTTGATTAATCCAATGCTCTTCACTGAGTTTATATGTGTACACGAATGCCTATTCATGCATAGAAATATAAATAAAGCAGGACTGGGAAAAAGTAGAAAGGAAGATCATGGAGAATTCTGAATACTGATTCAGAATATAAACTACAGGTTTCAAATTATGGAACAGAATACCATCAAAAGAAACAGTAAAAGCACTGTTTTAATGATAGCTGTAATTAAGAAATGTGAAAAGGGACTTCCCTGGTGCTGCAATGGTTAAGAATCCGCCTGCCAGTGCAGGGGACATGGGTTCGATCCCTGGTCCAGGAAGATCCCACATGCCACAGAGCAACTTAGCCCGTGCACCACAAACTGACCCCACGTGCCACAACTACTGAAGCCTACGCGCCTAGAGCCCATGCTCCACAAGAGAAGCCACCGCAATGAGAAGCCCGCGCACAGCAACGAAGAGTAGCCCCCAGTCGCCACAACTAGAGAAAGCCCGTGCACAGCAATGAAGACCCAATGCAGCCAAAAATTTTTAAAAAAAGAAATGTGAAAAATGAGTAGCTGCATCTACACCTATCTAGGTATTTCTAGACCCATTTCAAATAAGTACAACTTGCTAGGGTTGCAAGCAAAATTGGTTGCAAGGCACAGCACCTAAATAGACACACACACAAAATGCAAAAAATGTTGCAGTGACTTCATCACATCAAGAGGCTAAGAGTTACTGGCTCCACTCAGCACAGCTTTTACGGATATTTTCTGCAGTGACTGTGTATGCTGCCTTCAGAGACTCTACAAAGGAATTAACCTGACACCATGTTGTGAGACAAGCAAATGCTAAAGAATGCACTCTCCCAATTCAAAGAAATTCCCAAAGGTGGTTATCTGGAGGGGGGTGGAGGAAGAGGGGAAAAAAAGAAAAAAACAAGCTAGCTAGAGAATGCAAAGCAGTATCTCAAATTTTTCTCTTCCTCTCTAAATGAGCACGCTACAACTATTGAAAATATGTACACTTAACAGTCACAAGTAAACAGTACATTTGTGTATATGCTTGCATATATACAATTCTGATTGCATGGGTGTATATTCTGTTCAGTAAAATAAAGGAAGCCCACTGAATTTCCTCTCTCAAAGCTAAAGTTGCTACTAATTGAAACAAAATATTTTCTAAAGGCATCTGAAATGGCCTGCAGTGTGAAATGCGGAGTCTATTTCCATGACACCCAAGCTGACTCTAACTCTTTCCATCTTGATGAATTCGTCAAGTTGAGTGGCCAAGCACCTGATAAAAATCCTTGCGATTGGAGGGAAAAAATTAATCAAAGAAAACACCAGCAGAAATGAAAGTAAACAACTAAACATTAGAATCGAAGTCAGCCAGTCAAATGACAACACTGCTCCCAGCCATAAC
>NW_006792108.1:807280-820662 GCF_000442215.2 Lipotes vexillifer | reverse complement strand
TGTAGGGAAGTGTCGATATTAGAACAGCTAATCCAAACAATGATGAAAGTACTTCAGACACGACTTAATGATTCAGAGTTTACAATATACAAGGATCCTAATTTTTGGTTGTTGCTGTTGCTGTTAACCTATTTGCTGGTTTGACTCTGAAGCTGGGTGATAATGTAAACATCTACAATTCTTGTTCTTTGTTTTAATGTATGCTTTCATGCATTTAAAGAACCCTCCACCCAAAACAACCAAATTATCTACTTTGGACCCAGGGAACAGGATAAAAGCATATGCCTGATGTCATCACCACTATTTTGAGAAAAATCCACACAGTGGAAAACAAAAGTGGTAAGAAAGAGCAAAGACAGTTAAGGAACTTTACATTCCAAACTCCCAGTCAACAGGGAGAAAGACCAGAAATTTCACTCCACATTTTACCCTCCCTGGACTTAAATGGACCACAACTGGAAAATCCACACAAAATCAAATAAAATAACCCATCTCCAGTCCAAGACCCGAAAATAACCAAGCAGAATTAGAACTGTGAAGCTTATTCTTTAGAATGCTACGTTGACCAAAATAATCCAGCACACCTGCTACGAAAAAAAAAAAAAAAAGGAAAAGGAAAATAAAGACATCTCCCTGTGAGAAGAGACTCCCCTTCAACCCCAGGTTCCACAAAGTGAGAACTATACTAAAATGTTCTTGACTTGTTTCCTTTGGGATTCAAGGGGCAGCCAGTAATTGAAGTTGTCATGCTCTCTGCAGCACGCCTCGGGAGACCAGGTGAAAAATTAGAACATGAGTCTAAGAGTAAATGCCCTGGAACAAACAGTCTGCCTGATGTCACCGCAACATGCATGTTCTTCCTCTGAAACCTGCTTATTTTCTCTTAGGAAAGTCTAACCATTCCAACAGTCTCAAAGCCTTTTATCTCCCAGAAGGAGGATCGAAACTATGTTGTCAACTCAGAAACGTGCCCTCTCATCGCTGCCCTACCACCCTCTGAAAAGGATGGAAGACACAGTTTGCAGAACAGGCACCCTGAGATTCCAAAGGGAAAGAAGCAATGAGGTCATGCAGTCTACTCTGCCAGCCAGTGCAGGGTTCCTCCCGCAGCCACAAATGCCACTGCCCAAGTTGTAAAGCCCACAAGAAAGATACAGGGCCAGTCTGGACCCACAGGCAGGTGCTTTAAGGCGCCACTGCCCACAGCCGACTCCGACATAACTCACACGCGTGCTGTCTTCACCGGGAAAGATGAAATAGTTTGCTAGGTGGGCCGATCAGCCCGGCCCTTCCGGATTCTGAGAAGTGCACCTCAGCACGCCGAGGATTCATCTTGCCCAAATTTGTCAGTCACCCTCCACAGATCACCTGCACACTGCTGCAGTTTACCATCGTGCACACATTTCCCTGCCCGCCGCTTCAAGGACAAAGAGAGAGCGCTTATGCTTCCATCACAGGCGAGGAGCTCAGGTTTATGGAAACAATAAAAGAAAATGAAAAGACAAACAATCCAGACACATGGCCCCCGGCATTTTCGTCAGCTGGATCACCCCAGACGTGGATCCAGGAAAACAGGAGAAACGCAGAGAGAAGGTCACTAAGCTTAGCTGGGAAGAGAGCTAGCGTTCACTTCACTGCAGCAGGGCTGCTCATTGAATGCAAGCACTTACCATAAAAATAGAAAGAGTCAGCAGAAGGAGAAGGGATCCTTCCTCAGTGTCGTAGGCAGAAAGAAATCCACCGCGGAGCTCCAGACACGGGATGAAGCCAACAAAGTGATGAAAGACGGTAAAACCAACACACACAAGTCCTTCTCAGCCTCCCCTCGGGCCCACATGCAGTTGTTTGTGCTGTGAAAAGCCTGAGAAGTCGGGAACAGGACTCTCCCGGCAAGCCTGAACGCAAGCAGCCTGGTGGATTTCAGAGCATTACGCCCAGGGCTCTCCTCTCCCGGGGGGCAGGGGCAGCATCACTGGGGGAGGCTGGGCACCAGGCAGGGGTCGGGAAGGTGAGAAGAGGGGTGGAAAGGAGCCTCTTCGGAGTGTGAGGAACTGCCAGCGAGAATATCAGTATTCCCTATCAGTTATTGCCAGCGACCAATCAGCCCAGCCAAGGGGGCCGTGTCAGTGTGACAAGAGAGCAGCAGATGACAGCCGGTTCTCAGAGAGGCAGGACAGCCCCCTGCCTCCACTGGAGTTTGGCAGGATTGGCATCTTACCCTCCTCTGCCCAGTTGCTGATAATATTTGCTTTGTTATTAAAAATAAGACCCAAAGCCCCAGTCATACCAACCACTCAGGAAGTTTCCTAAGCATCCCACCGCATCTCTGCAAGAAGCCAGACTCGAAAGCCATCCCAAATGATTATCTAATGGTATTTCACAGACCAGACAGCCCTGATGATGTGCGCAGAGAGGTCACCACGAGTACAATAATGACTCTTTGGACGTGGGCTGCTTTATGCCCAAGGCACAGGATGAAATACCAGGGACCGGGATCCCTGTTTCATAGGTGGGGCATTTAGACAGAAAAGGGTTAAAGGTCTCTCTGAAATCTCTCAGTTTCAGTATATTTTCTTGTATAATATATGTATAGAAGTACTTGTTAGAGACAGTTTATAAAGATAGTAACATTTGTTTTTGAGCTTTCTTATATCACCCATAAGACAGAATATGTGGACTTGGGTAAAAATCCCTGTATAATAATTCACAGGCACACTGAAGTTTGAAAAACTCTGAGCTAGACTAATGAAAGAGGCAAAGGAGCAAATTCTTTAGTAGTGACTAAGCAGAGAACATTATACTTTTCCTGCCTGCCTTTCTCCCCATTCTATTTTAATATTGAACCTGTAACCTCATTATGTATGTATTAATTTGGTTTTGGCTGTGATGATTAAATTAAATACGGGAGTAGGTTCTAGAGTTAATGCCAGTTGAATTGGATTTCACAGTAAAACCTCAGAACTGTGTACCTTGGGGAGACTGTCTTGGGTCATCTTTTGATCTTTGCAAGAAATATTAACTCCTTGTGCTAGCCAAGAGTTAATAGGAAGACACAAATGTCCCTGGGTTTGTTTTTCAGGTGGCTTACATGATAGAGTCCTTAATTTTAGTTCTGCTTTAACCTACATGTTGAAGGATCATTTGGAAATTTTGCAGCAATCTCTACCCAGAGGCAAGCTAACTTTGGGGAGCCTGAATACTGCGAAGTAAAACGAAGGGCTAAGTTCCAAGAAAGAAGTTAACTCACTACCCAAATGAGTTACAGCAGGAGGCCGTAAAAATGTTCCACATCAAAGATGAACAGAATAAAATGAAATTTTTGAAATGAAAAAAGGACAGTTTTGTCAGGTTCATCCTATGTGTATTAAACAAGGAAGACCTGGGAGATTGAGTCTCAAATTCTGTTGTGTTATTCAATTCAGTTCAACTCCAATCAGCAAACCTTTAACCACAGCCAACCATGTGCTGGTAGCACAGAAATAAAAGGGGCAGGCCCTGCCTTCAAGAAGTTTATAGTTTCATGGACAAAATTAAAACTTCTTTTCAAAATTTCAACACTGCAAATCTTGCCAAGACAGAAAATGTTCTACTATTTTAATGTCCCTCAGATAAAACCAAGCCATGAAGTTGGATTTTGGACCCAAAGTTCTAAATTAGCCCTATCAGGTGTTTTCCATAACCAAAACCATTTGAGAAAGATAAATGCACAATTTATTTTTTTAATTAATTAAAACATGAAAAGGTTTTTTAACTGAATGTTTGCTTTTATCAGCATCAATAGTTTCTGATGCTGCAAAAACATGGGCAGCATAACAAAGAATATATTTAATAAGGGAATAGTATTTAAAGCTCCCAAAGTAATTGAGATTAATACTGTTTATGGAACAGGTTCAATACCTTGAATACATAGGGTTACAATGCAGCACGAAAATGATGAAACTACAGAAGTACAAATTACTTAGTTGATTAAATAATTGCATATCTATATAACAATCGGGTCAATGAAAACAAGTATTCCAGTCACTTGCTGAAATGCAATTAATTTTTAAAATTTGGCCACTTCACTCCTCCCTCCTCAAAATATAGAAATACCTCCCATTTCAGGTGGCAACAGTTAATTTTTTAAGTCGCAAAATATTTATCCAAGTCAATTAAACATGGACAATTTCAGGGACTGTATCTTGCTCACTGGAGTAACAACGGTACTAAAATATTTGTTAGATGGCCATCTCAATGGTCAAGAGAATCTGGCTAAAATTCTACAACAATATGATTTAATGCCTTTATTTTTTTTTTTTTAAGACTACAAGGTAATTTGAATTATGTACCTACACCTGTCATTTGTTTGAAAAAGAAAAAAGATAGCTCTTTCAGGAAATTTGCTTCTGAGTAGCATGCTGACAGAGCTGTATAAAGTCTGAAAGCCAAGGATTCTTAAAGCTCAGTCTTTCAACACTGTAAATGGATTCTACTCTGTAACCAGCCCGAAGTAAAAACATACCTATTTTCTAGATCACCAAGGAGATAAATGGCTGTGTAATTCCATTTTTGACATCAGACACTTAACAGGAGGCATGAGAATCAAGAATTTTCTTTTTTATTGAGTTATAATTGATTTACAATATTCTATTAGTTTCAGTTGTACAACAGTGATTCAAAACTTTTGTAGAGGGCTTCTTTGGTGGCACAGTGGTTAAGAATCTGCCTGCCAATGCAGGGGACACGGGTTTGAGCCCTGGTCTGGGAAGATCCACATGCCACAGAGCAACTAAGCCCGGGCAACTACTGAGCCTGTGCTCTAGAGCCTGTGAGCCACAACTACTGAAGCCCATGCTCTGCAACAAGAGAAGCCACCGCAATGAGAAGCCCGTGCACCACAACAAAGAGTAGCCCCCGCTCGCTGCAACCAGAGAGAGCCTGTGCACAGCAACGAAGACCCAACACAGCCATAAATAAATAAAAATTTTTTAAAAAAACCAAAATTTTTGTAGCTTATACTCCATTTAACATTATAAAATATTGGCTATGTTCCCTTTGCTCTACAATATATCCTTGTAGCTTATTTTATACATAGGAGTTTGTACCTCTTAGTCTCCTACCCCTGTCTTGCTCCTCTCCTCTTCCCTCTTCTCACTGGTCACTACTAGTTTATTCTCTATATCTGTGAGTCTGTTTCTGTTTTGTTATATTCATTCATTTCATTTTTTACATTCTACATATAAGTGATAACATACAGTATTTGGCTCTCTCTGTCTGGCTTATTTCACTAAGCATAACACCCAGGCCATCTACAGATTCAATGCAATCCCTATCAAAAGACCAAAGAAATTTTTCACAGAACTACAACAATTAATTCTAATATTTGTACGGAAACACAAAAGTCCTTGAATAGCCAAAGTAATCCTGAGAAAGAAGAACAGAGCTGGTGGTATCACGTTCCCTGACTTTAGACTATACTTCAAAGCTACAGTAATCAAAACACTATGGCACTGGCATCTGTGGTACAGACACACAGATCAATGGAACAGAAGGAATTTTAAACAACATTCTGCCAATCAATGGTTTTGAAAACTAAGTTATAATCTCCCTAAAGGAAAAAGCCTGCATCTCTTTTGCCTAACTTCTATAAACTGGTGTCTAAAGGAGCTAATATTTACTGAACCCTCATTTGTGCCAGACTTAATTCCAGTGACTTCACACCTCTTTTAGTCTTCACAACACTCATAGGACATGAGTATCATCTTCACTGAAGTAACTGGGGTGCAGGGAGTTGAAAGCTTTCCCAGGTGGCAATGCCAGTATATGAACCACCAGAATAGCCTCAAAATGCTGCTTCTCTTTCATGGAAACATTGATCTGAACATGGAAGACTCCCCTGCAGATGTTTTTGACTGAATGTAGAGATTATTTTGGGACCCTTCTCACAGTGTTACATGAATTTGGGTGAAAAAGGAATGAAATGAATCCAAGCTAAAGCAGAAAAACCCATTTTACTTCAGAGATTAAGTGTAACCCTACTTTGCAACAGAAATAAATTCCTGATGCTTATAATTTAAAGAGCAAGCAATCTGTATTTGTTGACTTTTTTTTCTAACTCTTGACCCCACATTACATTTTTAAAGCCAGGATGAGTAGTCCTCAATTAATAAAAAAGTAGAAGAAAGAATATTTTAGAAATGTGTGAGATCTGACATAAATATTATAGTCCTTTATCCAATACCTAAATTCTCCTTCAGCATTCAGCAGGAGGCCAGAAACAGAGAATAGGTTGCTCTGCTAATGTTTCCCTACTAGAGGTCACTGGCTGAGAATGATTTCCCTAAAGTGCTTAGTAGGAGGGCTTTCAAATAGGCAACAACAGTTCCAAATACATAAGAGGTAAGTAATCTGCAGGATATAAATATTATCATGCCTCCAACTCTTCAAAAATTTGATTGTATTCAGCATTTCTCAGCCAGAAGATTCCTATGGGATCAAAGATCAAATCATACAGAAAGGATCTATAAGATCACAGACCTATAACATTTTCTCTTTTTGAGGATGAAAAAAAATAAATCAATGGCTGCCTGGAAGAATCAGGGAGAACTGGGCTGAGTCTAGGGAGGCCAAAATAAACAGCGTATGTATGTGTACAAATGTAACACTAGTGTGTATGTCCAAAATCCAATCAGTGTGTCTTCATATCCAATCAGTCCTTCAGTCCCAGTGTCACATTTTCTCTCAACACATAATTTGGGATTACAACCAATTCAGGGCTTCATTCTTCCTCCTTCAGGACTACAACAGTTTCTAACCTTTCCTCTGTTCCAGTCCCATCTCCCTTTGCCAATAGCACTTGCTTCCTAAGACAAAGAAAATAGAATCATGTCATCCCCTTGCTAGTAAACTTGGGATGGTCAAGCCAAATACAGCACCACCTGAGCCTGGCATTCAAGGCCCTCTGCAATCAGACCTCAGTCTACCAGCCTCCTTTCCCACTACGATATCCTATATATTCCATGCTGCAGATATACCTGATTACTTACTATTCCTCAGAGCCATCATACTCTTTTATTATAGTATTCTTATCTGTTTTTCCTAGAATAACCTTGCTTGCTTCTTTCCCCAGAGAAACCCTAATATTCATCCTTCAAGGCCTAGTTTACTGTCATCTTCTTGGTGAGGTCTTCCCCAAATTCCTACAAGTGACTTAATTACTTTTTCCTCTGTATTTCCATAGCATTTTTTCTAGTATCGTATCATAGGGCAAGTAACACTGTGCTGAATTAGTACCTTTCAACTTATTTTATTGGGATCCTTTGGCAGTCCCAGTGTCTGGCACACAACAGAAGCTCAATAAACTCATGAGAGTGAGTCCATCTTTTATGCCTCGTCTTCACAGTCAAAAGTGCTTTGAAAAAAAAGTACATATTTGTTTTCTGGAAGTCTGAAGGACTACAAGCTCATGAGCCATATTTATCTCCTCCTTAATCAGGAGTTTCTGTGGTTTAAGGAAAGGGCCCTGGATTAGAATCAGAAGAGCCAAGTCCCAGCCCTGTTCCATGTCACCTCAGGTCATCTCTTAACCTAAAGAAGAATAAAACATGTCCTGCTTACCTTTGAGGGTTCTTCTGAGCCACAAATAAGGAGCTGCACAGTAAAGTACTTACGAACTATAAAGTATGTGATAGTAGGTATAGTTATTGCCACTGCTGTTATCATCGTTTGATCACTGCTGTTAATATCCCAAAGCCCAGGCATCACAGGGAAGCCAGCCTAGGAGGCCAATGACTCAGCACTTAATCACTCCAAGTGCCTTGCTCCGATTCTGTGGGTCTGCAGTTAGGGTGCAGTGGAAAAGTCAGACAGCCTTGACTCGGGCCCTAGCTCTGTAGATCTGGTCTCGGACACCCAGTTCCCTCATCTAGGAAATGGGTATATTTACAGCAAGGTAGGTGTAACAACACCTACCTTGTTAGGTGGGGTATATATCTATATGTAGTAAATATACATCTATTTCATTTCTAAGTCTCTAATAAGCCTTCCGTGACTGGTTGGAACAAGGTAACCCATTTCTCCCTCACTCTACAATACCTACATACACCCCAACCATCGCCCTCTTTGTGTTTCTCGAACTTGCAGAGCTCATTCCCACCCCAGGGACTGTGAACGTGTTTCCTCTGCCCCATCCTTTTCCTTAGATCCCGGCATGGCTCCTTAGCAAGGCTTCCTTGACCCTGTCAATCATTTTCTCAGCACATGACTCTCTTCACTCTTCTTGCAACCTCTTCACTCTTCTTACCTCCATCTTATTTACTTGATTACCTATTTGTCCTCTGCAATATAACATATGCTCCTCTCCAGCAAGCACTGTTCTTGTGCTTCTCATTCTGTCCCCAGAGCCTAACAGAGTGTCCAGAACATAATATACACTCAGCATCCATTTCTTGAATATTTACAGCATGACCAATGTTTGTACAACTGTTCCCAAGTTTCTCTACATCTAGACGAAATTCCAATTGTCTTGACTCTTGAAGGGGAATGAAATCTTTGAGGTCACTTAATGTGGTATTCAGGGCAGTACCACAATGTTCAAGTTTACTATAGGCATTTAATAATGTGTCACACTCATTAACAGGCATTAAAACACTATCCAGGGACAAGGGGCACCTACCAGTAATATGCAACTCCTGCCTCTATTAGAAATAGGCACCTACCAAAATCAGCATACTGATCCTCACTTGTGTACCTGGAACTGAAACACTGAGCAAAAAATGTTAAATTATGTTTATCTTATAAATCAGGAGGTTTACTGGATCCTTATTTCACGTTCTCCTTCCTTTATTTTATGTTAAAATTGCTCTGGTCCAAGCTGATCCCAAGAAGAAATTGACAAGGTCCTTGGTTTCTGAAGCACCAACTAGAACAAATGGTTTCAGAATATCAGAAGCCCGGGAATCTAGACAATTTCTCTCTCCTCCCAAGAAGCTGTCTGGAAAGGCAAAATACAGAAATCCTCCCAAGCCTGACCACATCATCCCTGTTTCCGATTAGCCTGGCCCAAGAGGAGGCCTAATAAATAAATATCCATGGCAATCACGCATAATATGTGAAGGATATTTTCCAATGGTCATCTGGAAGGACACAGTTTTCAATTAGAGTATTTTTAATTAGCAATAATATGCCAGTCTATCAAAGAAGCATATGAATTTGTCACTGGCAGGAAACAGGAAGCAGGTAGTTTTTGTTTTGTTTTGTTTTAAAGGAACAAACATCCTAGACCCAATACCAGATACATCTTTTATCTCCCAAATCTTCCTCTAGCTTTCCTTTTCTCCACTTAAGAGCATCACTATCTACTCTGTTGCCCAAGGAAAATAACATTTATTGAACTCTTATGTTCATATAACATTTATGAACTCACTTTATAGGGTACCTAGAAATCTCAGCGTCATCCTTGACTCATCTTGTCCACATCACCTCCCGAACACTTCTTTCCTCCATCATCTTCCCACTGCCACTACCCTAGCCCAGCTATAAATTCTCCCTGCAGCTAATGTGATAGTCCCAGAAGCAGTTTCCCTGCCTTGCATCTCCCTCTGTCCAATGCATCCTTTGCAGCCACCTGAGGATTTTTAAGTGAAAACACCAGCCTGCCCTCTCCCACTGAAACCTCTTCTCTGCTTTATCACCATGTGCGGGATGAAGTGCCCTCCTTCCTTTATCACATGAGAGCCCCCCAGGACTATTCAACCTTTCCTCCTCTATCGCTCCCCACTTGCATCTTCCCATTTACCCATGCCCTAATACTCAGTTCCAGAATTCACCAAGCTGTTTAAGATGTCAGGGTCCTGGCACAAGCTCTTCTCATCACTTAGAATTTCTCAGCCCAGCTCTCTTCTTCCTCAACTCTTACTTATTCTCCAAGACCCAGACCAAGCCTCTCCCTCCTCTTCCAGGCACTTCCTGACACTCACTCCCTAGCCTCTAATAGAGTTCATCCTCCTCAAGTTATGGCATGGATCACACAGTATTAATAACATCTTATTATCTGATTCCTTCAGGAAAGTACTAGTCCTGAGCTTTATTCATCTTTGCATCCCCAGAGAAGAACCCTCCCTGGAGACACTCACATAAATGGTTATAGAAAGACTGAGCTTCCTTGTATGTCTGATGCTCTTACTAGACTGTTCCCTGAGGGATGGAGAGTATCTTACCTATCTTTCTAACCTCTGCTTATTGCAAGGCCTGGCATCGATGGATACTCGGTGCATATTTATGGAATTGTTTGAATACTATTGGCCAAAACACCCATCAGTTCAAAGAATTTAAAAATCCCTCTGGGCTGATTTCTAATTAGCTCATTTTTTTTTTAAGCTTAAATATAAAAATTATCCTTCTTGAAATTATAAAACACCACGGGCATTAATTTACCCCAAAGATTCAACCTCTGGAACTCCTGGCTCTTAATGGTAACTCAACTAATTGGGGCACCTTGGGGATAATAAAGCATTCCAAACATCCCTTCTACTTTGAATTGGCAGTCAGAGGAAAGGTTATTGATTCTCTTAGGCAGAAGGGGCTTCTTTGAGAGATTTCACTAGCATTTAAGTTTGGAGGGGAAAGAGCCCTGTCTGCCTGAGTGTTGAGACTAGGATTGCTAAAGTTCCTTAGAAGCCCAGGGCCCCACCCAACACACAGGCACACTTACAAGAAGGGCTCTGGTTTGATGAAGAAAGCCAAGACCTGGGGCTTTTGCAATGGACCCTCCACACCAGCCAGAGGATTATTCAATTTCTTCATCCATTCCCTCACAGGAAATCAGCTATGATGCGGGCAAAGAAATGGAATAACACTCTTCTGCCAATAGCTGCAGTTGCCATCAGCACTAAAGAACTAATCTCCCCTTAGTGTGGCTGGATGGGGGATGTCCACATCAGCAAGGAAGCCCACTCAAGGGATTGCAGACACCTGGCTAAGTCAGCTGGGGGGCAGGGCAGAAGAACACCTGCATCCCCCATCCTCCCAGGGTTGTGGATCCACAAGCAGCGAATCAAGAATGAGCTGTGATATCAGTGCTACAGATATGATCATCTAGTCTGCTTTTTATACCATTTCTCCTCATTTCTCTGCAACCGGTTTTGAGTTCTATGAGCATTTTAAAAGGACTGTGACATGCTCATATTTTCGTAAAATGAAACTAGGCCACGTACTGGCCATTCTACAACTTTGTAGGGATGGATTTTTCCTTTTATGAATTTTTAAGAAGTCCCTTGAACCTCCAACAAAAATAAGTCTGTATTGCAGGTGGGAATGCAGAATGGTACAGCCACTCTGGAAGACAGTTAACTGGTTTCTTACAAAACTAAACACACTCTTATACTCTTACCATACGATCCAGCAACTGTACTCCTTGGTGTTTACCCAAATGAGTTCGAAGCCTATATCCACACCAAAACCTGCACATGGATATTTATAGCAGTTTTATTCATAAATGCCAAAACCTGGGAGCAACCAAAATGTCCCTCAATGGGTGAATGGACAAACTGGTATATTCAGAAATGGAATACTGTTCATCACTAAAAAAAGTGAGCTATCAAGCCATGAAAAGACATGGAGGAACCTTAAATGAATACAGGCGTATCTCATTTTATTGTGCTTCACAAGCATGGCAGATACAGTTTGTATTTTACAAATTGAAGATTTGTGGCAACCTTGTCAATGATGATGAGCATTTTTTAGCAATAAGTGTAATTAAGGCATGCGCATTTTAGAGATGACACTACTACACACTCAATAGATTCCAGTATAGTGTAAACATAACCTTTATATGGACTGCGAAACCAAAAAAAATTGTGCGTCTCCATTTATTGTGGTATTTACTTTCTGAAACGGCTACATAGTGTATGATTCCAAATATATGACATTCTGGAAAAGGCAAAACTATGGAGACAATAAAAAGATCAGTGGTTACCGGGGGTTAAGTGGTCAGGGGGGATGAAGAGACAAAGCACAGAGGACTTTTAGGGCAGTGAAACTGTTCTGTATGATCCTGTAACAGATATAGATATCATACCTTTGTCCAAAACCATAGACTGTACACCATCAAGAGTGATCCCTAATGTAAACTCTGGACTTTGGATGAGGTCAATGTAGGTTCATCAATTGTAACAAATATACCAGTGGGGGTGGGGGAAGAATATACAGGAACTCTGTAATTTCTGCTCAATTTTGCTGGGAACCTAAAACTGTTAAATAGACTTTTTCTCTCTTTTTTAATTGTTTTAAATACAAAGAAAAAAAAGAATTTTCCTGAAGACTAGGTAACTAGGTAATCTTTATGAATTTCAGTTGTCTTATTCAGTAAATATGTTTGGAAGAAAAACGACTTAAAGAGGAAGAAAGAGGATTCCCCATAAACCACACAAAGCAAAGAGAAGTTCTAAGAAATTCTCTGTGACAAAACCTCAGACAAATCGCACGGCCATGTTTTGACAACTCAGAATCCCAACTATGAATGTTATATTGATTGGAAGATTCCACTGATACAGTCTCCATTGTCAAGGCCTAGCAAACCAGAGCATCGAACATACTGTGAATTTCACGAACACACTGAGAGGAGACAATTCTTTTCTAAACTCTTCCCCTTTTACGTTTATATTTTATTACTGCCTAGGACTAAAACAGAAAAAAGTGTGTTAAGAAAATAGCACACAGGTCTGTACACAGGTGTTAAGGACAGGAGAAGGGCAGCAACAGAGATTTAGCTATACTTACAAATCATCGAATCTCACCTGTAATTACAGGAAAATAAGAGTAAAAGAAATGTCATTAGAAGAAGAGTTAGAGGTGATATGTCTGGAAAAAAGGGAGAGGAAAGGAGAAAGTGATGAGAAAAACTGAAGGTAAGCATGGGGGGCGGTGTGCCACAGCAATGAATGCAACAGTCACTGCTAACCTGAAGTTCACAATATGGCAGGTAAAAAAATATGAAGACGGCTGACCCTTGACCCTTGAACAACTCAGGGGTTGGTGTGCTGACCCTCCTCACAGTTGAAAATCCGTATATAATTCATAATCAGCCTTCTGCAGAGCGTTCCTCTGTACCCACAGTTCCCCATCAGAGGATTCAAGCAACCTCGGATTGTACTGCACTGTAGTATTATTTTAAAAAATATCCACGTATAAGTAGACCTGCGCAGTTCAAACCTGCGTTGTTCAGGAGTCAACTATACATAGCTACACCTGATGTTGGCAGATGATAAGCTCTAGGACGGAGGTGAAAGGAGCAACAAGAAAATGGGGTGGGAAGATTCCAGAGGATTTCAGAAGACCCTCTGAGGAGGGAAGACTTGTCTGGGCCTCAGAAAAAAGAAAAAGGGTGGGGGGCAGGATTTCAGCAG
>NW_006792108.1:798236-807228 GCF_000442215.2 Lipotes vexillifer | reverse complement strand
CAGGAAGTTAGGACCAGCCGGGAAAGTTGTTCCTGCTAAAGTTATGGCCAGAAGGTAAGAGAACTGCATCAGGAGTGGATGCATTTGTGCATTCATACGTGCAAAAAATATGTTTAGCACCTGCCAGTGACAGACATTGTAGGTGATGGAAGACAGGGGTGATGAAACTGCACACACTTTGAACATTAGGTTGCACTGGCTGCAGGCAATGCAGATACCCACAAGTTAGATGCTCTGGGCACCTTGCTCACCCTAGATTCCTCACCTCCTTCTAGCCTCCCTTCCCATACAGAGGCTGGCAAACCCAGATCTATTTACCACACTCCTTGAAGCTAGGACTCTGAAGCAGAATTCAGTTCCACTCGTTCAATGCACTTGTATGAAACTTAGAAGGTGGAAATGAGATGAAGACCGTGTTCCTGACCCCTTTTGGCTCCAATCCCCTTTGACAAGTAAGATCAGATATGTGAGGTTTTCCTGCAGCACGATTCCAGGGCCTGTCATCGTTCTGGTGAGGAAAGGCAGTCAGGGGCAGTAGCACCGTTGGCTTCCTGATCCACAAATAATAGCTATAACCAGAAGTTCTCCAACTCCAGACTTCTAGTATAGACTAAGAGGCAGACCCTTGGTGCATTCTTCCTATGCCTGCTCCACTAACCCTCCTCTGATTTTATAATCCCTAACCTTCACAGACAATCCTTTCCTGATTAAAATAGCTAGAGTGGCCTCTTTTCCATACTGAATCTTGATTGGTATAGGCAATACAGATTTTTAGGAAACGGAGAGAGATGATCAGATTTGTGCTTCAGGAAGTAACGTAGGCAGCTGCTTAGGAGATGGACTGGCAAGGTAGATGGATCAGAAACAGATTTAGGAAACTGCTAGGAGTTTTCAGCCAGAACTAATGTGCCTGGAATACTTGACCAGAACAAAACAGTTATAGTGGGAATAGAAAAGGGATGGAAATAAAGTATTTAATGGAATTTACAGGATCTATTGGAAATGGGGTGGGATGGGAGAAGAAAGTTAAACTTGGGCCACTGCTTCGCCCCAGCTCTGCAGGGCCCTTTGGAGCACCCTCACTGCACTCTGGTCTTTACCATCCCAGCACCCATCACACTTCCTTAAATTTGACCTTCTCTTTATGCTTCAGACTGTCTCATTTTGCTCTTTGTTGCATCCTAAGTACAGAGCACAGCAAATGGCTCTTAATAAGCTGCTCAATACACACAGGTTGGCTGGATAGAAGTGAGGAAGGAGAGAGAACCTCCAACCTCAGAGCTACTGTGAGGACTGAGATTCTATTAACCAAGGAAGTAACCACAGGCTGAGAACTTCTTGAATAATGCTGAATCTTGGATTACATGGGGCATCACGGTGAAGATGATTAGCAGATTGGTAGAAATATGAGTCTAGAGGTTGGGATGACATAAATTTGTCATAAATTGGGACATAATTTTGTATCACGCAACTTTACCAAATTCATTGATTAGCTCTAGTAGTTTTCTGGTGGCCTCTTTAGGATTTTCCATGTATAGTATCATGTCATCTGCAAACAGTAACAGTTTTACTTCTTCTTTGCCAATTTGGATTCCTTTTATTTCTTTTTCTTATGATTTCCATGGCTAGGACTTCCAAAGCTATGTTGAATAACAGTGGCAAGAGCGGACATCCTTGTCTTTTTCCTGATCTCAGAGGAAATGGTTTCAGTTTGACATAAATTTGGGAGTCGCTGCACAGAATGAGAACTAACTGCTTCATAGGAAAAGAGGATGCCTCAGCAAACCTTGGGTAACATCCACATTATAACTACAAAGTGAAGAGTGTCCAAAATATCAGTCACCATAGTATATACTACATACACATCGTCCTTTTAATACTTACAACGATTTATAAGTGAGGTATATCGTCCCCATTTTACAGATGTGAAAACTGAAGCTCAGCAAAGATGAGCACTGCTTAAAGTCACGTAGCTGGTGATGACAGAGCTGAGATTCAAACCCAGATCTGCCTGACTCTGAAACCTATGCTCTTCATGCACTCCAGCCTCCAGGAGAGAAAGAAGTAACTTGAGAAAGTGACTACAGACTGGGCAGAGAGGAAAGAGAAGCAGAGAAATGCTATGACATAAAAGCCAAATAGAAGATTTAAAAAAAAAAATGGAGGGCTAGACTAGAAAATGCCAGGATGAATCCATGGTCTTTAACTATAAGCAGCTGATCTTGGATAGGGCAAAGTAGGGGAGAGCCACAGAAGCTATATTTTTTTGTAGTAAAAGGGGAAAGATTGCTTTGGCTATTTGGGGTCTTGTGTGCATCCATACAAACTGTAAAATTTTTTGTTCTAATTCTGTGAAAAATGCCATTGGTAGTTTGATAGGGATTGCACTGAATCTGTAGATTGCTTTGGGTAGTATAGTCATTTTCACAGTATTGATTCTCCCAATCTCCCAATGCAAGAACATGGTATGTCTCTCCATCTGTTTGTGTCATCTTTGATTTCTTTCATCATGTCTTATATTTTTCTGCAAACAGGTCTTTTGTCTCCTTAGGTAGGTTTATTCCTAGGTATTTTATTCTTTTAGTTACAATGGTAAATGGGAGTGTTTCCTTAATTTCTATTTCTGATCTTTCATTGTTAGTGTATAGTAATGCAAGAGATTTCTGTGCATTAATTTTGTATCACGCAACTTTACCAAATTCATTGATTAGCTCTAGTAGTTTTCTGGTGGCCTCTTTAGGATTTTCCATGTATAGTATCATGTCATCTGCAAACAGTAACAGTTTTACTTCTTCTTTGCCAATTTGGATTCCTTTTATTTCTTTTTCTTATGATTTCCATGGCTAGGACTTCCAAAGCTATGTTGAATAACAGTGGCAAGAGCGGACATCCTTGTCTTTTTCCTGATCTCAGAGGAAATGGTTTCAGTTTTTCACCATTGAGAATGATGTTTGCTGTGGGTTTGTCATATATGGCCTTTATTATGTTGAGGAAAGTTCCCTCTATGCCCACTTTCTGGAGGGTTTTTATCATAAATGGGTGTTGAATTTTGTCAAAAGCTTTTTCTGCATCTATTGAGATGATCATATGGTTTTTATCCTTCAATTTGTTAATATGGTGTATCACATTGATTGATTTGCATATATTGAAGAATCCTTGCATCCCTGGGATAAATCCCACTTGATCATGGTGTATGATCCTTCTAATGTGTTGCTGGATTCTGTTTGCTAGTATTTTGTCGAGGATTTTTGCATCTGTGTTCATCAGTGATGTTGGCCTGTGATTTTCTTTTTTTGTGACATCTTTGTCTGGTTTTGGTATCAGGGTGATGGTGGGCCACATAGAATGAGCTTCCCCAACTTCACACTATACTACAAAGCTACAGTAATCAAGACAGTATGGTACTGGCACAAAAACAGAAATATAGATCAATGAAACAGGACAAAAAGCCCAGAAATAAACCCACGCACCTATGGTCACCTAATCTATGACAAAGGAGGCAAGAATATACAATGGAGAAAAGACAGTCTCTTCAATAAGTGGTGCTCGGAAAACTGGACAGCTACATGTCAAACAATGAAATTAGAACACTCCCTAAAACTATACACAAAAATAAACTCAAAGTGAATTAAAGACCTAAATGTAAGGCCGGACACTATAAAACTCTTAGAGAAAACATAGGCAGAACACTCTATGACATAAATCACAGCAAGATTTCTTTTGACCCACCTCCTAGAGTGATGAAAATAAGAACCAAAATAAACAAATGGGACCTAACGAAACTTAAAAGCTTTTGCACAGCAAAGGAAACCATAAACAAGATAAAAAGATAATCCTCAGAATGAGAGAAAATATTTGCAAATGAAGCAACTGACAAGGGATTAAGCTCCAAAATATATAAACAGCACATGCAGCTCAATTATCAAAGAAACAAAGAACCCAATCGAAAAATGGGCAGAAGACCTAAATAGACATTTCTCCAAAGAAGACATACAGATGACCAACAAACACATGAAAATATGATCAACATCACTAATTATTAGAGAAATGCAAATCAAAACTACAATGAGGGCTTCCCTGGTGGCGCAGTGGTTGAGAGTCCGCCTGCTGATGCAGGGGACACGGGTTTGTGCCCCAGTCTGGGAAGATCCCACATGCAGTGGAGCGGCTGGGCCCGTGAGCCATGGCCGCTGAGCCTGCATGTCCGGAGCCTGGGCTCCACAACGGGAGAGGCTACAACAGGGAGGGGCCCGTGTACCCCCAAAAAAAAAAAAAAACAAAAAAAAAAAATACTAAAATGAGATATCACCTCACACAAGCCAGAATGGCCATCTTCACAAAATCTACAAACAATAAATGCTGGGGAAAATGTGGAGAAAAGGGAACCCTCTTGCACTGTTGGTGGGAATGTGAATTGATCCAGCCACTATGGAGAACAGTATGGAGGTTCCTTAAAAAACTAAAACTAGAATTACCATATGACCCAGAAATTCTACTCCTGGGCATGTACCCAGAGAAAACCATAATTCAAAATGACACATGCACCCAAATGTTCATTGCAGCACTATTTACAATAGCCAGGTCATGGAAGCAACCTAAATGTCCATTGACAGATAAATGGATAAAGATGTGGTACATATATACAATGGAATATTACTCAGCCATTAAAAGGAACAAAATAGTGTCATTTGCAGAGATGTGGATAGACCTAGAGACTGTCATACAGAGTAAAGTCAGAAAGAGAAAAACAAACATCATATAACATTGCTTGATGTGGAATCTAGAAAAATGGTATAGATTAACTTATTTGCAAAGCAGAAATAGAGACACAGATGTAAAGAACAAACTATGGATACCAAGGGGGGGAAGGGGAGGGTGGGATGAATTGGGAGACTGGGATTGACATATATATACTACTATGTATAAAATAGATAACTAATAAGAACCTACTGTATAGCACAGGGAACTCTACTCAATGCTCTGTGGTGACCTAAATGGGAAGGAAATCTAAAAAAGAGGGGATATATGTATACATGTAACTGATTCACTTTTCTATACAGCAGAAACTAACACAACATTGTAAAGTAACTATACGCCAATAATTTTTTTGAGTGAAAGGATAGGTACTTTCTATCATCCACACTGAAAAAGTTTGATGGTAATTGGAAGGATGGAGGGAAGACCATTGTAAGAGGGTCAAAGGGACAAAGTCAGAGGGACAAAGTCAATCATGAGTTTAACATAAACAAGATGCTTATGGGCCAAAGAGAACAGTGAAATGTGGAAATCAGAGATGTAGGAAGTAAAGGCAATGATGCAAGAAGAAAGGTCCCCCCAAAGATGGAAAGAATGGATGAGCCAGCTGTCAAGAAAGGAGAAAAGACAGACAAATGATTAAGATTGAGTTGTGGTCCCCAACCTGATACCTATGAAAGAAGCAATGGGGATCTGAGGAACGACTTCCATTATGCCAGCAAGTCTAACAGAAATTACACATTTGCGCTGATCAGTCTGAACACAAACAAATGATTTATTTCCTTTTCACTGGAATTCTATCAGCCCATTTTGTAACATTGATTATCTTATGCAGACAGGAAGCTCAGAGAGGAAGTTAAATTTGTCTTGGGTTAGCCAAAAGAAAGGGATCACTAATTATCATTTTTTGAATGCTGCCTTTAATCATAATCTTCCAATACATACACCAATGGTAGGGGATAAGATAAGGGGTGCCTCTGAGCAAAACAATTACTGTCATTAGAATTAAAGACTGTATCAGCAGAATTTTAGAAATTCACAGAATACAATCAGGTATTAGATATCTACACATGTTGTGACCAGGAAAATAGACTATCAAGCAGTAATTAGTTAAATCCAGTCTAGTAGTGAAGCAACCTGGGTGGATGAGTGCGGACCTAAGCTAGACTAGGGAAGGTCAAACCAAAACGCAAAGGATGGGGACTATAAAATCATTTCATGTGAACGTGTGTTTTTGGAGACCTTACTGGCACAGCAACAATGGAGAAGAGGTCCATGTGTCCCTCACAGTTTGAGGGAAGAAAAAAAAAATCAGCCTGAACATCCATACCTCTTGACCTCAAGAACTAACAGAATGATTGATAGTAGAATGACTTCCTTGGTGGGTAAACATCTGTTAAGCCTAAGCTTAGAAAGACATGGAAATAAGTCATAAATCAAATATGCCCAATATTTTTGTTTGATGTTTAAAGTGTTTATTTTGTTAAGGAGTGTGACACATTAGCTAGCAAGCATCGTGATTCCAATGTAAATTATGTGACTGAGTAACTGAGACTTGTGATTTCAAGTTCAAAAGGTATGGTAGAACATTTGCTAAGTTTGTTACAGTACTGGAATGTTTAGGAAAACTTAAGTTTCACCAGGTTTATACGTTTAATTTATTAGATTTATAAGAATTAAGAAAATGTTGTTAGGCAGGCAAATGAGGTCTTAAAGAAAACAGGATATTAAAATTATTAATGCATTAAAATGTTTAGCTAAATGAGGCCGTTAGCTAAATGAGGCCGAACTGTAACCAACAGATTCCTTATAAGTTATTAACATTTTTAAATTTAGAATTGAATAATAAGGTTTGTGAGTTAAACTTAAAAGTTTAAGGAAAAACTAGGTTTTTGTGCTTATAACTTTAATATTAATGTTTAAATGGCTAGCAAATACAAATACTTTTGGGGAGCACAAAAGTCCCATCGAGGATGTCAAAAAACTTATATGAACATGGATCACAGATATGGAAGGTTCTAGACATCTAGATATGGAGGTTCTAGAGGTCTAGAACCTACATGTCAAGCACCTACTTCACGCCACCACGGGGGAAACAAAGATACAGATACATAAGACAACACGGTGGCGAAGACAGAAGCACAGATGGCCAGTTGCAACATGAGTGAGAAAAGTACCTCCAACGAGGAAGGGCCAGGATGTGGGGAGTACGGCAAACCAAGCCCCAGTGAAGGTTAGAGAAGGTTTCCCTGGAGAGAGCTTCTGAACCGAGCCAATGCAATGTGATGGAGCGCCACGGAGAACAGTGGCTGGTAAGGGTCTCCATCACAGCAAACCAGGTTATTGTCTACAGAGAAAGAGGCAAAGGAGGTGGTTTTAATTGCTTAAGAATAGAGGTCTGAAGCTGCTGCCACAGTAGAATCAAGAAGAATGAAAGAGAAGTTGCTGCAATGAAGCCAAGCTGCATTGCATGAAACTGGAGTTTTCTCCACCTACACAGGGATATTCCTTCTGCTGGCGGGGAGCTCATTCTTATGCCACTAGCAGTACTCAGCTACATGCCTATGTGAACCAGGAAGAATCCAGAACCAATCTGGAAGAAGCTGGAACCAGTCTACTAAAGAGAGGAATTTCCAGATCGACAATGAAGGAGTGTTCACGCGCTCAGATTATTAAACCTCAGTGGCACTTCAGAGACTATAGTCTTGTTTTTCCAATCCTGGCTACACTTCAAAAAAAAAATTATAGATACCAAAGCCCCACCCTAGACCTGCTGTATCATACTCTCTGGGAATTGGAGTCCCAGAATATGTATATGCGTTTATTTTGTTATGGTGGGTTATAGTAATAGCAGCAGCAGTCACATGTTCACTGTTAGACTCTCAAACACCCCAAGAATATAAAGTAAGGAGAGAAATCTCCCTTCTTCACCTTCCCTAACCCCAGTGGGATTTATCCTTCAACAGGTATGAGTGTGTGTGTGTGTGTGTGTGTGTGTGTGTGTGTGTGTGTATTTTAAAGGCTCCCCAACTAATGGACAAATAGATGTGTTAATGGGTGGTGGGTGAAAATTCTTGCTACATTTCTGTATGCTTTAAGACTTTTATAATTAAGTGGCCAGGAAACAAAAGCTCTCCAACTGATTAGAATGCACAGCCAGCATTGACAAACACTGGTCTAAGCCATAATCCAAGTTTACAAATAAGAGAACTTTAGGCTATAGAGGTAAAGTTACCTGCCCAAAACCTAACAGGGTGGAAGCAGAGTCAGCCCATGAACCTGGACCTTCTGACTTTGTCTGCTGTTCTTTCCGACACACAGTGCAGTCTCCAACAGAAGAGGCAGTCCCAAAACAGATCAGGAAAGGCAGCTTACGGAAGTTGCCTTCTTTGGACTTCAAATGACTGGGATTTTTGTGTTTGATTCCTCCTTGTGACAAAGACAACACTAAATATTCTAGAACTAAGCAATTATAATCTTTATTTTGTATTTAAGTGGGTTAAATTACACTCATCTACCTTACCGATTCACGTTGCCTTCAAGCCCTTTAAGACTTGAGAAAACTCAAGCACACATTCACCCTCGTCCATCAAAACTCCTTGCTGTGGCAAAGAAGGAGGAAAAGGACATTTTCAAAAATTTTAAGCATTGTCTTCTAAAATCAGTGAGGGAACCTCACAATGTGATGACAGTGCAAGAACATTCCTGATCATAAGTGAATATCAAGACAGTGAATTGCAACTGCTGAATGGGGGATATTAGTATGAGTGAAAGGTTGGAAAATAATCGTTACAGATGCTAAAATTTGTTTTTTTAGGAGGAACTGGCAAGATAAGGTTTAAATTTATAAATGTGAATTCCAAGAAAAAACCTAACACAACAGTGGCACTGTTTATTGCCAAATTTTATATGCAACAGAGGCAACTTTTTCCTTTTCTCACATAAAGTTTAGAAAAAGTCTAACTTACAGAATCCCTTTTTAGAACAACCCAAACATTAGGGAAACTGAAGGTTAGGGCTGCATCTGCCAGCCTAGGAGTATTCTGGGAGCTGCCTCTTTCTTATAGCTTTTTGTTCTTCCCAGCAGTCAGTTCAAAATATAAATAGGGACATAGAAATCAGGAGACCTAGTTTCTAGTCCTAGTTTTGTCACTAAATTGTTTCTTTACCTGCAAATGTGGTGACTAGGGCTCCCCTGGTGGCGCAGTGGTTGAGAGTCCGCCTGCCGATGCAGGGG
>NW_006792108.1:791903-798163 GCF_000442215.2 Lipotes vexillifer | reverse complement strand
AAAAAAAAAAAAAAAAAAAAAAAAAAAGGTCTTTCAGGTGCCTTAGAGCTCTAAAACTGGATTGAACATCTGCGTGTTCCATCTAAGCCATTTGGTAAGCAGTGTCCCCAGAGGATTAGCTTAAATACCAATACCTGGATATTCCTCTCATATTTTATCATTCTTGCTCATCTTCCTTTCATCCCCAACTAGTCCTTAAATGTAGTCTGCAAAAAAAAATGTTGCCTCCAAAGGAAAGGGCCAGGAATTACTTGAAAAGACATTCACTTTTCACTTTTTGATTAGTATTTGTAAAAGAAATAAAGGCAAAAAGTCCAGTGACCAGTAGGTGGCCCTGAAGATGACGGGGATTTTTTTTTTTAAACGTAATTCTTAGAACCAGCTCTTAAAGGCTACCAGTATTTTTATGTCAAATTCAAAATGCCCCTTCACATTAAAAGCCTCCTTGTCCAAACACGGTCTACCAATTATACTAGAGCCTGTTCCCCTCAACCCTTACAGAGAAAAGTCTAGAAAGAAAAGTAAACTAAAGTGGCAAGGCCCCATCTTCCTAGGCAGGCAGGGCCCTGGGTCACTTCTGGTGCCGGGAGTCCCTGGGGTGATTTTGAACCAACCCGTTAACTTCTAGGAGCTCTGGGGTGGGTCTGGGTCGCTGCAGAGGGCTCTCAGGAGTTGCTTCTGACCACCTGAACTCCAGCCACCACTCTACTCACTGCCAAGAACAGGCTGGGAGATCTGAGCACCCAGGACACAAGAACATGCCCAGAACAGGCTTGGGGGTCCTGGGTCTACCCATTCCTGGCTGTGTAACCTAAACACGTTACTTAACTCTCGGTGTCTCCACTTACCCTACTGTACAATGGGCACCATACTGCTACCTTATAAGGTTTTATGAAGATTAAGGGAACCAATTAATGACTGAATGGCATCTGGCATATAGTAAGCACTCAGTAAGTGTTAACTATTATCATCATTTAAGCTTCTGGCTCCTTTTCTCAGTGCTGCCTATATTCATCAATTGGTAAGAAAAGTCTGTGGTTATAGTACAGATTATAAAGATGTCTAAAAACACAGCTGGGAGAAAGCCATTGATTTTTTTTCCTTAACAAGCAAAAAGCCCAAATGTCAGAATGCAATCAGAAAAAAATCTATACTAGTTGTTAGCAGCCCCAGCCCTGGAGCAGTCACTAACAAGCACATGAGCATCATTTTTCTCACTCCTTTACTATATTTCAGGCACTATGTTGAGACCTTTACATGTATTATTTTGTTTAATACTTAAATCAACACTATGGTGGGGATCAGTATTATTTTCACTTTTCAGGTGAGGTAACTGAAATTCTTGAGAGGACTGACAATTCCCCCAAAGTCACATAATTATGATTGGCTGGATCTAGGAATACAGCCCAGATCTGTTTGATGACAAACACTGAACTCCCAACCACTGCCAAGTATCATTTGTACCCTACTTTGATAAAGGATATACAGGAACTAATAATAAAAGAGAGGCATCCACATGCACATGGATCAATCCTGTCTTAAACGAGAGGGTTTCACTTTGAGTTTCCTGTCTCCTGATCTCAAACTCGCCTGCACATTCTACACCTCATTTTAAAGGAATACATTTCCAAGGAGCTTCACTTCCAGCAATCACTCCTTTGAGGAAGGAAAAATACTTCTCTATATATTTGAAAGATTGCTATTTTAATATGTTCAGTTTTTCACTCAGAGAGCCCTAAACAAACATTCTTTAAATGCAAATTTGAAAAGGTGTTTTTATATACAATTTTTTAAATTAAGAGGGGTAAGGAGGAAGACGGTCATGTCATCAGGCTTTGAATTGTCTCTTTCTCAGACTACAACTCACTCTTTGCCTCAAAGAAGCACAATAAAAGATAACCCCTGCCCCGCTCCTGGAGACGTTTAGACTGAAACACAGCTTGGAGGAGAGATTACACTGGATTTTCAAAATGAACTCTATACAATCATTTGTCTTCAACTGCAATTCCCCTAGGCAGCTACGTTATCCCCTGCTTTTTATTTTCGAGATTGTCCAAAGAAAACTAAATTGGTTTTGCTACAGGGAAGGCAGCGGTACAGGTGGTGCAGCGTACATATGCACTTCCCAAATGTCAGTTACAGAGTGATGTGTGCTCTATTTCCTACTAAGTCTTTTCATATGTTGGGATGTTTAACCTCTACTCACTAAGGAATACGTTAATCAAAACACTCAGGTGTTACCTTCTTCGGGGACATAATCAAGATGTTGGTCTCTTTTCCTATTCAATTAGTTATACCCTGTGACCTAAAAAATTATTAGGTTGCTCCAGTCTCTGTTACAGAATGTTATTGATGCAATTCAGCACTCACTTAAGGAGGTCAAAAGTTAGACATAATTTGCTTTGGGTTTAGTTTCTGGCTATTCTTAAGATTTCATTCAAAGAGATCCTAGAGTTTAATATTTTTGAATGTTATAATTATTTAACTTCCTTTTCTCAAACAAAGATTCACTAGACTAGTTTTACTGAGAGGATTAAACCACGCAGGACATAGAGGCAGTTACGTTTTTCCAAGTCAGACTCTAGAACGAGTTTGGCAGATTTCTTCTATAAAGGGCCAGAGAATATTTTCAACTCTTCAGGCCATATAGTTTCTGTTGCAACTACTCAACTCTGCTGTGGTAGCATGAAAGCAGCCACAGCCAATATGGAAACAAATAAGCATGACTGTTCCATTAAGAGTTTATAGAACCCGGCAGCGGGCCGGCCGTATGTCGTCCACAGGCCAGTCTGCCAGCCCTCCCTCAATCATACCAAGGGGCTGAGTTTCTAAGGGGGGCTGATCTATGTGGTATCGCAAATAAGGATATTTAAAAACTGAGTGATCTGGGTGCTACATAATTATTCATTTCAGTGTACTTTTATGTTTTATGCACTTGTCTGCATATCTGTTATATTTCATGATAAAGTTAGGGTTTGTTTGGGTTTTTTTTAAGTGACCAAGGGATCCAGGGAAGCTGGTTGGTCAAGGCTTATAGGCAGGATATAAAAGGAAATTTCTTGGATAGTTCAAAGATTTTCAGAGATTGAGAAATTTTGGAGTTGGAAGAAACAATATAGTCCAACCTCCTACCGATGGAGGAATTCCTTTTGCAATATCGCTGGTGGGTGTTCAGTTAACCTTTGAGAGAATATGCCTAGGGCTGGGTTAGAGGGAAAGATTACCTTTCTATAAAGCAAGACTGGCTCTCTATTTCACTCAATAAATAATCCTGTGGACACCAAAAGCAAAGGCAACAAAAACAAGTGGGACTACATCAAACTAAAAAGCTTCTGCACAGCAAAGGAAACCATCAACAAAATGAAAAGGCCACCTACTGAATGGGAGAAAATATTTGCAAATCATGTATTTGATAAGGGGTTAATAGCCAAAAATATATGAAGAACTCATACAACTCAATAGCAAAAAAACCCCCAATATCCCAATTTAAAAATGGGCAAGAGGGGGCTTCCCTGGTGGTGCAGTGGTTAAGAATCCACCTGCCAATGCAGGGGCACGGGTTCGAGCCCTGGCCCGGGAAGATCCCACATGCTGCGGAGCAACTAAGCCCGTGCGCCACAACTACTGAGCTTGCGCTCTAGAGCTCGTGAGCCACAACTACTGAAGCCCGCGCACCTACAGCCGGTGCTCCACAACAAGAGAAGCCACTGCAGTGAGAAGCCCACTCACAGCAACAAAGACCCAACGCAACCAAAAATAAAAATAAATAATTTTTTAAAAAAATGGGCAAGAGGAACTGAATAGACACTTATCCAAAGAAGACATACAAATGGCTAATAGGTACATGAAAAGGTATTCAACATCACTAATCAGGGAAATGCAAATCAAAACCACAATGAGATATCACTTCACACCTCTTAGAATAGCTATCAATAAAAAGACCAGAGATAACAAGAGTTGGCCAGGATGTGGAGAAAAGGAAGCCTTGTATACTACTGGTGGGAATGTAAGTTGGTGCAGCCAACTATGGAAAACAGTATGGAGGTTCCTTGGAAAATTAAAACTAGAACTGCCATATGATCAGCAATCTGGGTATATATCCAAAGGAAATGAAAATAAGATATCAAAGAGGAATCTGCACTCTTCTGTTCACTGCAGCATTATTCACAATAGTCAAGTGAAGAGGTTCTTGGACCCAATTCCAATGTGTGTGCGTGGAGGCTTCCTCACATCAATAAACCTGAAACCAACACAACATTGTTGGTCAACTATACTCCAAAACAAAATAAGAATTTAAATTAAAATAAAAATTTTTAATTTAAAAAACAATTCTCGGGCTTCCCTGGTGGCGCAGTGGTTGAGAGTCCGTCTGCCGATGCAGGGGACATGGGTTCGTGCCCCGGTCCGGGAGGATCCCACATGCCGCGGAGCGGCTGGGCCCGTGAGCCATGGCCGCTAAGCCTGCGCGTCTGGAGCCTGTGCTCCGCAACGGGAGAGGCCACAACAGTGAGAGGCCCACATACCGCAAAAAAAAAAAAAAAAAAAAAAAAAAAAAAAAAAAAAACAATTCTCAGACACAAGCAGGGTGTCTGAGAATTCAATTCAATTATTTTTTGAATTTTATTTTTTATACAGCAGGTTCTTATTAGTTATCTATTTTACACGTATTAGTGTATATATGTCAATCCCAATCTCCCAATTCAACCCACCAACAACAACCCTCCCCCACTTTCCCCGCCTGGTGTCCATACTTTTAGTTCTCTACATCTGTGTCTCTGTTTCTGCCTTGCAGACCAGTTCATCTGTACCATTTTTCTAGATTCCACATATATGCATTAATATATGATATTTGCTTTTCTCTTTCTGACTTACTTCACTCTGTATGACAGTCTCTAGGTCCATCCACATCTCTACAAATGACCCAATCTCGTTCCTTTTTAAGGCTGAGTAATATTGCATTGTATATATGTACCACTCAATTCAATTTTGATTCTATCTACTGGGAGATAGAATCAGGTTCCCACAGGTAAAGGGCTCAGTCCCACGAGACTGCCCTCCATTTCAGATGCCAACTGTGACCCCAAGTTGTCACCTGTGCTTCTGACCAACTGCCTACCAGTCAGAGGTTCCAATGATGCCCTCCTTGGCTTTGATTACTTCACTAGAACAGCTCACAGAACTCAAACATTTTACTTACTAGATGACTGGTTTATAAGGATACAACTCTATAACAGCTAGAGGGAAAAGATGCACAGGGCAAGGAATGAGGAAAGGGCATGGAGCTTCCATGCCCTCTCCAGGCATGCCATTCTCCTATCACCTCCACCTGTTCACCAACGTGGAAGCTCTCTGAACCCTGTCCTTTCTAGTTCTTATGGAGTCTTCATTACATAGGCATGACTGATTAAGTCATTGGCCATCGGCAATCGACTCACCCTTCATCTCCTCTTTCCACCTTGGAGGTGGAGGGGGAGAGAGAAGACTGAAAGTTCCAACCCTCTAATCACGTGATCAGTGCCTCTGGCAACCAACCCCCATCCTTAGGTGCTTTCCAAAAGACACGTTGATCACTCTCATCACTTAGCAAATAACCACAAGTTTTAGGAGCTTTGTGCCAGAAATGGGAATGAGGACCAAATATATATTATAAATCACAATATCACATCAAATATGGAAACAACCTAAGTGTCCATGAATGGATGAATGGATAAAGAAGATGTGGTAGGGCTTCCCTGGTGGCGCAGTGGTTAAGAATCCACCTGCCAATGCAGGGGACACAGGTTCGAGCCCTGGTCCGGGAAGATCCCACTTAGATGCCTCGGAGCAGCTAAGCCCGTGCGCCACAACTACTGAGCCTGTGCTCTAGAGCCCGTGAGCCACAACTACTGAGGCCATGTGCCACAATTACTGAAACCCGTGCACCTAGAGCCCGTGCTCCACAACAAAAGAAGCCACCTCAATGAGAAGCCCGTGCACCACAAGGAAGAGCAGTCCCCACTCTCCGCAACTAGAGAGAGCCCACACGCAGCAATGAGGACCCAACGCAGCCAAAAAATAAATTAATTAAATAAATTTTTTTAAAAAGATGTGGTATATACATATATACACAGTGGAATGTTATGCATCCATAAGAAAGGAAATCCTGCCATTTGCAACAACATGGATGGACCTTGAGAGCATTACTTAAGTGAAATAAGCCAGACAAGACAAATACCACATGGCATCACTTTTCTAACAGTAGAAAACTGCTTGCTGGGGGG
>NW_006792108.1:773227-791893 GCF_000442215.2 Lipotes vexillifer | reverse complement strand
GGGGGGGGGCGGCGGATAGGGGAGAATAGGAAGAGGTTGGTAAAAGGGTACAAACTTTCAAAAATAAATAGGTAACTAGAGAGTCTTGTACAATGACCAGGTTCAATTAATATGAAAAAGAATATATATGTGTAACTATCACATTGCTGTACATCAGAAACTAACACAACACTGTAAATCAACTATACTTCAGTAAAAAATAATGTTTGGCTCTATATAAACAAACATGCAAGTCATTGTCAGTCCCTTAAGACGCTTACAGTCTAATGAAAGGAATAAGACAGGACACAAATTATAACAAAAGATAGAAAAAAATCAGAAATTTATTATGACTTAAAGACAAATAACCCAACTGAAATATGGGGGGAGGGGACTTCCCTGGCAGTCTAGTGGTTAAGACTCCTTGCTTGCACTGCAGGGGGCACGAGTTCAAACCCTGGTCTGGGAACTAAGATCCTGCATGCCTCATGGCGCGGCCAAAAAAAAACAAATACCGGGAAAGGACTTGAACAGGCACTCCAGACATATGAAGAAATGTTCAACCTCATTAGCAACAGAAACACATAGTACAACCATAAGGTACCAGGTCACAACTATCAGTACAGCAAACCGTAAAAGTTAGACAATTTCAGACATCAGCAAGGATGTAGAACTAGGACACTCAGGATTGTTGTGGGAATTGAGTTTATTATATATGTCAAGTGCTAAGAGTTCGGCCAGGCACACAGTCAATACTATGTGAGTTAGCTATCAGTCATTATCATCATCATGAGTGTCATTTAAATTATAATGTACTGATGGTGGAAGAGTAAATTGATACAACCAATGTGGAAATCAATTTGGCCTTTAATACAACTGAGCAGGTTCATACCCTATGGCCCAGAAATTCCACTTCTCTAGGTATAACCCTAGAGAAACTCTTGTACCTAAAGACATGCAAGATAATTCACAGCAAAGTTGTTTTTAGTAGCCCCAAACTGGAATTACAAAAGTGTCCATGAATTACACCTGTCTACAATGTAGATTAATCTCATCCGATTTATCCTGAAGTGAGAAAGTCTCAATATACTGTATGATGCTGCTTACATAAAATTCAAAAATATAAACTATACTGTTTAAGGATACAGAAGTAGAGCAAACTATAAAATAAGACAGGAAAATGAGAAACCCCAAATTTAGGAGTGGTTGCCTCTAATACGGAGAGAAGAAAATAGGATCAGAGAGAGGCCGAAGGTGAGACAATGCTCACCTTCTTTTGTTTAAGCTGGATGGTGTATAAACAGGCGTTTGAGGTTGTGTGATCCTTTAAATATCTTATGTACACTTTATGAATATTTTACATCTATTCCATAATTAATAAAAACCTATTTTGAAAAAGAATTAAAGGAGAAAAAGAGGTTACTTCTGACAGAAACTGGAGAGGTTGGTCACCATGGCAAATAGAATTCTTCTTTTATATCAACTAGTTGGTAGCAGTTTACTGAAGCACCGCCAGCTGCATCAGACTCCAAGGGAAAAAGGAATCTGCAGCCAATTAGCAGTGTCTGCCCTGGTCATAGATCTCAGAAGGATTTGTCATCCCTGGGTTGAGGTCTTCCAACTTATACTCATTACGAGACATGGTCTCCCTGTGACTCAAATGTCAACTGTGTTGGGTGTTTAAAGAGATGTGGAGATTCAGGTACGAGGGAATGCTGCGTGCCAGAAAGAGGGGCAATAGTAGTACAAGCATTTAAAGAAAACCAAAGAGCATCTTGGTTCTCCGCCAAAATCTAGTTCTATTTTAACCCATCCCTTTTCAATAGAGTCAGTGGTATGGGGAGTGTTACAGGGTAAATTTTAAAATCACGTAGATTTGGCTCTAAAATGTGTATTTTTTAGATAGGCATAGCCAATGATTTAAGAATTCTCAGCAACTTAAACCAATAGCTTAAGTTTAGATTCTGGATGCCCACCAACAGCACTAATCCTCCCTCCCTCCCTCCCACTGTATCCTAAGAGCTAGGCTCTGAGTTGTGCCCGAGATGTAACACAAAACAGTCCCTGCCCACCCACACGCACAAGACACAGCCTCCTGCACTCTGTGAACTATGACATCTATGGCTTTCTAGTGCCTTTTGATATCATCTACACCATCACTCCTGCCACAGAGAAGGGGTCAAATATGAGCCAGCACGTCCCAGCCACAAGTCCTTCCTACCTCCTTCAATGCAAGAGCTGATGTGAAGCCCTTACAGTGCAATTGGCAGAAAGTTTCTTTACTCTGTTTTGGTTTTTGTAATCATTTCCAAATGAACATTTATGTTTTTAGTTATTCTGTCCTGCCTAATTCCAAGAAGGCTGTGGGTGCTTACAAGATATAATATGGCTCTTTAGAAGCAAAATCAAAACTCATGTAATGGGAGGAAGAAGAATCTGAAAGTCTAAAGTCAGTAATTTTCAAAGTTTAGTGTGTGCCTACGAATAACCAGTGTTCTATCTAAAATGCAGATTTCCAGGCCTGGGATCCACGAGATCTCCATCAGTAGATCTAGGGTGAGGTCCAGAGTCTATATGAACTGCACTCCAAGTGATTCTGATGCTAATAGTCTAAGGAGAGCTTTTTTTTTTAAAAAAAAAAAAAAAAAAACAGTCTGCATGGTTTAATATATCTCATGTAATTCTCAAAACAATCCCATGGGGGTACTATAATTATTCCTGTTTTTTAGGCAATTTTTGAAGGTTATACTCTATTCACAGTTATTACACTCCATTCAGTTATTACAGTATATATTGGCTATATTTCCTGTGTTGTACAATACATCCTTGTAGCTTATATTACACCCACTCCCCCACCCCTATATTACCCTCCCCGCCCCCCCTAACTGGTAACCACTAGTTTGTTTTCCGTATCTGAGTCTGCTTCTTTTCTGTTATATTCACTAGTCTGTTATATTTTTTAGATTCCCTGTATAAGTGATATCATACAGTATTTGTCTTTCCCTGACTTACTTCATTTGGCATAATGCCCTCCAAGTCCATCCATGTTGCTGCAAATGGAAAAATTTCATTCTTTTTTATGGCTGAGTAGTATTCCATTGTATGTATATGTGTGTGTGTGTGTGTATATATATATATGTATGTATGTGTATATATATATATATATGTATGTATGTGTGTGTGTATATATATATATATATATATATATATATATAGCCCCATGCACTTATGGTCAATTAATCTACAACAACAGAGGCAAGAATATACAATGGAGAAGAGACAGTCTCTTCAATAAATGGTGCTGGGAAAACTGGACAGCTATATGTAAAAGAATGAAATTAGAACATTTTCTCACAGCATATACAAAAATAAACTCAAAATGAATTAAAGACCTACATGACAATGTATCACATAACCATCACTATATTTATTCAGAGAGACATTTTATAAATTCTAAAAGTAACGTGTTTTTATTACTATCTGCGTGACAATCTCTAAGCTGAATTATCGAAAGTCTGTAAATGTTATCTCCTGAAAGTTTAGACAATTTGGTTGAGAAAAAAGCTTTGTGGCAAAACAAACAGTGCTCAATAAAATTCTAAGTTCATTATATTCCTGGAAATGTGTTAAACCAATAGCCGATAACTAACTGTTACAATTCTGTCTGACTCCTAAGCCTCCCCAAGAGATGGCTTTGATGTTAATTATTTGTGGACAAAGAATGTCACCTGCCATATCAGTAGACAAAGGATGTTACAGCCATCAAGCTGGCAGCCACTGCAGCCACTCCCAACTGTATACCTTGAGGGTATCCAGGATGAGAAGAACAGCACACTGGCAGTACATGGATAAGGTATATATCAAAGGAATGATTTCAATGAGCTCAGACTCTTGCATCTTCCCATACATAGAAAAGCACTGAATTCATTAACTTGAGACATCTGGTTTATAATTAACAGTACTCCTTTGATGTTCTAACTACCTGGTTTTTGTCGCAAAACTCTCATGTACCGTGGCTCCTCCCTTACCTCTTCGGAGCAGTCCCTCAGAGCTATCTGATAGGCTGCCTCTGGGACTTAGGTCCTCAGAAAGTCGGCTGAATAAAACATAATTCTCAACTTTCATCTTGTGCTTTTTTTTCCCCAGTCGACATATTTAAGATCAAGTAAATTAATGGAGCCCTACCACAGAGTTATAAGGTAGGAAGCTAAGAGATCATATTAGACATGGGAGTGAAATTATTATTCTAGAATGTATCTGTACTTGATTATGTCCAAAAAAGCTAACAAAGATTTCCTAGGAATAATCTATAATCCAGATGACCTGCCTGTCTACGATAAAGATTCTTTATATTTGTATATCCCTTTACAGTTCATATAAAGATTTCCCAAATTCATTTAAGCACCACCACAACCCTGTATGCAAATTTCTAACAACCTTGCATCACAAATAGGAAAACTAGGCTCCGAGATGCTAAGGGAGTTGCCTTTGGGCAACAGCTGGTAAGGGAAGAGGCAAGAATAAAACCCCAGGGTATCCTTTTCTACCCAGTGGGATGACCACACTATATACTCATTGTTAGATCACTAACATAACAAAACCCTAACATAACAGTTGTGGTTTTTATTATCTTCATGAATGTGGTGCTCTAAGGACATGGTGCTTCAAGGACAAAGGATGACCCTGCCTGAAAAAGTTTCAGCATTAACACCCAGTACCAGACTCTTAAATCGCCCTCCCAACCATGTTGCAATGGTTACGAAATTCCTGAGCCCACCTGGGGAACAGAACATGTCCGAAATAAGGAAAGGCATCTGGCCAGTCCCACTCCCACCCTACAGAAGGAAGGTATATGTGCCTCGACCAATCAGTAAACGAAATTTTCACCTCGGACCATTCCTTTGTCTTCTGGCTATAAAAACTAATCAACAGCACATGTTAGGGATCAACTCTCCCAGACTACTAGGAAGTTGGCCCGCTGTTCTGGCAGTGACCCTTCCTTCTAATAAATTCTGTCTTCTTTACATTCTGCCGTGTGTCTGGAAATTCTTTTCCAACCCGCCTTTGGACTACAACAATGAATATGCTATTAATCTCTCTGCATTATTTATTATGAGGTCAGATCAACTGCAGGAGCCAGCTAGATCACAAGCTTCTTTCCTCTGTATTAAAATCACAAATGCATACCTCACAGGATATCCTTGCACGCTTGTTGAGGAAAATGAGATTGATAAGGATGCCTAATTTTGTAATTAAGTGAATGCCATCCAAGAAAATTGACTTCAAAAGTCTTCCTTTGAGGGCTTCCCTATTGGCACAGTGGTTAAGAATCAACCTGCCAATGCAGGAGACATGGGTTTGAGCGCTGGTCCGGGAAGATACCACATGCCGCAGAGCAACTAAGCCCATGCGCCACAACTACTGACCCTGTGCTCCAGAGCCCACGAGCCACAACTACCGAAGCCCGCGTGCCTAGAGCCCATGCTCCGCAACAAGAGAAGACAGCGCAATGAGAAGCCCACGCACCACAATGAAAGGTAGCCTCCACTCGCCGCAACTAGAGAAAGCCCGTACACAACAATGAAGACCCAAAGCAGCCAAAAATAAATAAAAATAAAAATAAATAAATTTATTTTAAAAAAAAATCTTCCCTTGAGAAAGCAGAGATGTTTTGTAACAGGTTTAAAAATGAATGCGTGGGCATGAGGGGTGGAGCCTCGGGCACTCCAGGATCTTAACTGGGAATAGGGGAGGATGAGGGCGTTGGCTGCTTCTTCTAGACACTAGGGAATGCACCTGGACCTGGATCCAAAGCAGGCTCTCCATATCGACAAGGCCCGGAGGACAACGCCAAGCTGGAGGACCGAGGAGAGAGCAGAAGGCCGGCCACCCTGTGCCTCTGGATTGGAGATTTAACCCATTTACATGTAAGCCGTGTGGCCAACAGGGTCTTGGTGCTCCGGCTGGGTGTCAGGCCTGAGCCCCTGCAGTGGGAGAGCCGAGTTCAGGACAATGGACCAGAGACCTCCTGGGCCCACGCAGTACCAATCGGCGAGAGCTCTCCCAGAGATCTCCATCTAAACGCTAAGACCGAGCTCCACTCAACGACCAGCAAGCTCTAGTGCTGGACACCCCATGCCAAACAACCAGCAAGACAGGAACACAACACCAGCAATTAGCAGAGAGGCTGCCTAAAATCATAATAAGGTCACAGACACCCCAAAACACACCACCAGATGCAGTCCTGCCCACCAGAAAGAAAAGACCCAGCCTCATCCACCAGAACACAGGCACCAGTCCTCTCCACAGCCACTGAACCAACCTTACCCACTGGGGGCACATACCAAAAACAACGGGAACTATGAACCTGCAGCCTGTGAAAAGGAGACCCCAAACACGGTAAGTTAAGCAAAATGAGAAGACAGAAACACACAGCAGATGAAGGAACAAGGTAAAAACCCACCAGAACAAACAAATGTAGAGGAAATAGGCAGTCTATCTGAAAAATAATTCAGAGTAATGATAGTAAAGATGATCCAAAATCTTGGAAATAGAATGAAGAAAATACAAGAAACGTTTAACAAGGACCTAGAAGAACTAAAGAGCAAACAAACAACGATGAACAACACAATAAATGAAATTAAAAATTCACTAGAAGGACTCAAGAGCAGAATAACTGAGGCAGAAGAACGGATAAGTGACCTGAAAGATAAAATAGTGGAAATAACTACCACAGAGCAGCATAAAGAAAAAAGAATGAAAAGAATTGAGGACAGTCTCAGAGACCTCTGGGACAACATTAAACGCACCAACATTCGAATTACAGGGGTCCCAGAAGAAGAAGAGAAAAAGAAAGGGACTGAGAAAATATTTGAAGAGATTATAGTCAAAAACTTCCCCAATATGGGAAAGGAAATAATCAAGTCCAGGAAGCGCAGAGAGTCCCATACAGGATAAATCCAAGGAGAAACACACCAAGACACATATTAATCAAACTATCAAGAATTAAATACAAAGAAAAAATATTGAAAGCAGCAAGGGAAAACCCACAAATAACATACAAGAGAATCCCCATAAGGTTAACGGCTGACCTTTCAGCAGAAACTGTGCAAGCCAGTGGGAGTGGCAGTACATATTTAAAGTGATGAAAGGGAAAAATCTACAACCAAGATTACTCTACCCAGCAAGGAGAAATCAAAAGCTTTACAGACAAACAAAAGCTAAGAGAACTCAGCACCACCAAATCAGCTTTACAACAAATGCTAAAGGAACTTCTCTAGGCAGGCAACATAAGAAGGAAAAGCCCTACATAAACAAACCCAAAACAATTAAGAAAATGGGAATAGGAACATACATATCAATAATTACCTTAAATGTAAATGGATTAAATGCTCCAACCAGAAGACACAGACTGGCTGAATGGATGCAAAAACAAGACCCCTATATATGCTGTCTACAAGAGACCCACTTCAGACCTAGGGACACATACAGACTGAAAGTGAGGGGATGGAAAAAGGTATTCCATGCAAACGGAAATCAAAAGAAAGCTGGAGCAGCAATTCTCATATCACACAAAATAGACTTTAAACTAAAGACTATTCCAAGAGACAAGGAATAGACAAGTGTCCAAGAAGGACACTACATAAGGATCAAGGGATCAATCTGAGAAGAAGATATAACAATTGTAAATATTTATGCACCCAACATAGGAGCTCCTCAATACACAAGGCAAATGCTAACAGCCATAAAAGGGGAAATTGACAGTAACACAGTCATAGCAGGGAATGTTAACCCCCCACTTTCACCAATGGACAGATCATCCAAAATGAAAATAAAAAGAAAACACAAACTTTAAATGACACATTAAACAAGATGGACTTGATATTAATAGGACATTCTATCCGAAGAAAACAGATTACACTTTCTCCTCAAGTGCTCATGGAACATTCTCCAGGATAGATCATATCTTGGGTCACAAATCAAGCCTTGGTAAATTTAAGAAAATTGAAATTGGATCAAGTATCTTTTCTGATCATGACGTTATGAGACTAGATATCAATTACAGGAAAAAATCTGTTAAAAACAAAAACAGGGCTTTCCTGGTGGCGCAGTGGTTAGGAGTCCGCCTGCTGATGCAGGGGACGTGGGTTCGTGCCCCAGTCCGGAAAGATCCCACATGCCACGGAGCGGCTAGGCCCGTGAACCATGGCCTCTGAGCCTGCACGTCCGGAGCCTGTGCTCTGCAACGGGAGAGGCCACAACAGTGAGAGGCCCACGTACTGCAAAAAAACAAAAACAAAAACAAAAAAAAATGCACGGAGACTAAACAATACACTACTAAATAACCAATAGATCACAGAGGAAGTCAAAAAATACCTGGAAACAAATGAAAACACGACGACCCAAAACCTATGGGATGCAGCAAAAGCAGTTCTAAGAGGGAAGTTTATAGCAATACAATCCTACCTCAAGAAACAAGAAACATCTCAAACAACCTAAACTTACACCTAAAGCAATTAGAGAAAGAACCAAAAAAACCCAAGTTAGCAGAAGGAAAGAAATCATAAAGATCAGATCAGAAATTAATGAAAAAGAAATGAAGAAAACAATAGCAAAGATCAATAAAACTAAAAGCTGGTTCTTTGAGAAGGTAAACAAAGTTGATAAACCACTTTTTTTCTCATCAAGAAAAAAAGGGGGAAGACTCTAATCCACAGAATTAGAAATGAAAAAGGACAAGTAACAACTGACACTGCAGAAATACAAAGGACCATGAGAGATTACTACAAGCAACTATATGCCAATAAAATGAACAGTCTGGAAGAAATGGACAAATTCTTAGAAAAGCATAACCTTCCAAGGCTGAACCAGGAAGAAACAGAAAACATAAACAGACCAATCACAAGAACTGAAATTGAGACTGTGATTAAAAATCTTCCAACAAACAAAAGCCCAGGACCAGATGGCTTCACAGGTGAATTCTATCAAACATTTAGAGAAGAGCTAAGACCTATCCTTCTCAAACTCTTCCAAAATATAGCAGAGGGAGGAACACTCCCAAACTCATTCTACGAGGCCACCATCACCCTGATACCAAAACCAGACAAGGATGCCACAAAAAAAGAAAACTATAGGCCAATATCACTGATGAATACAGATGCATAAATCCTCAACAAAATACTAGCAAACAGAATCCAACAGCACATTAAAAGGATCATACACCATGATCAAGTGGGCTTTATCCCAGGAATGCAAGGATTCTTCAATATACGCAAATCAATCAATGTGATACACCATATTAACAAATTGAAGGAGAAAAATCATTTGATCCTCTCCACAGATGCAGAAAAAGCTTTCAATAAAATTCAACACTGATTTATTATAAAAACCCTCCAGAAAGTAGGCATAGAGGGAACTTACCTCAACATAATAAAGGCCATATATAACAAACCCACAGCCAACATCATTCTCAATGGTGAAAAACGGAAACCATTTCCACTAAGATCAGGAACAAGGCAAGGTTGTCCACTCTCACCACTATTATTCAACATAGTTTTGGAAGTTTTAGCCACAGCAATCAGGAAAGAAAAAGAAATAAAAGGAATACAAATTGGAAAAGAAGAATTAAAGCTTTCACTGTTTGCAGATAACATGATACTATACACAGAGAATCCTAAAGATGCCAACAGAAAACTACTAGAGCTAATCAATGAATTTGGTAAAGTAGCAGGATACAAAATTAATGCACAGAAATCTCTGGCATTCCTACACACTAATGATGAAAAATCTGGAAGAGAAATTAAGGAAACACTCCCATTTACCACTGCAACAAAGAGAATAAAATACCTAGGAATAAACCTACCTAAGGAGACAAAAGACCTGTATGCAGAAAACTATAAGACACTGATGAAAGAAATTAAAGATGATACAAACAGATGGAGAGATATACCATGTTCTTGGATTGGAAGAATCAACATTGTGAAAATGACTCTACTACCCAAAGCAATCTACAGATTCAATGCAAGCCCTATCAAACTACGAAGGGTATTTTTCACAGAACTAGAACAAAAAAATTCACAATTTGTGTGGAAATACAAAACACCCCAAATAGCCAAAGCAATCTTGAGAAAGAAAAATGGAGCTGGAGAAATCAGGCTCCTGGACTTCAGAGTACACTACAAAGTCAGTAATCAAGACAATATGGTACCGGCACAAAAACAGAAATATACATCAATGGAACAGGTTAGAAAGCCAGAGATAAACCCACGCACATGTGGTCACCTTATCTTTGATAAAGGATGCAAGAATATACAATGGAGAAAAGACAGCCTCTTCAATAAGTGGTGCTGGGAAAACTGGACAGCTACGTGTAAAAGAATGAAATTAGAACACTCCCTGACACCATACACAAAAATAAACTCAAAATGCATTAAGGACCTAAATGTAAGGCCAGACACTATAATACCCTTAGAGGAAAACATAGGCAGAACACTCTGAGATAAATCACAGCAAGATCCTTTTTGACCCACCTCCTAAAGAAATAGAAATAGAAACAAAAACAAAAATAAACAAATGGAACCTAATGAAACTTAAAAGCTTTTGCACAGCAAAGGAAAACATAAATAAGAGGAAAAGACAACCCTCAGAATGGGAGAAAATGTTTGCAAATGAAACAACTGACAAAGGATTAATGTCCAAAATGTACAAGCAGCTCATGCAGTTCAATATCAAAAAAACAACCCAATCCAAAAATGGGCAGAAGACATAAATAGACATTTCTCCAAAGAAGATATACAGATTGCCAACAAACACATGAAAGGATGTTCAACATCACTAATCATTAGGGAAATGCAAATCAAAACTACAGTGAGGTATCACCTCACACCAGTCAGAATGGCCATCATCAAAAAATCTACAAACAGTAAATGCTGGAGAGGGTGTGGAGAAAAGGGAACCCTCTTGCACTGTTGGTGGGAATGTAAACTGATGCAGCCAGTACGGAGAACAGTATGGAGGTTCCTTAAGAAACCAAAAATATAACTACCATACGACCCAGCAATCCCACTACTGGACATATAACCTAAGAAAGTCATAATTCAAAAAGAGACATGAAAATAGATAGCTAGTGGGAAGCAGCCACATAGCACAGGGAGATCAGCTCAGTGCTTTGTGACCACCTAGAGGGGTGGGATAAGGAGGGTGGGAGCGAGGGAGACGCAAGAGGGAAGAGATATGGGAATATATGTATGTATATGTATAACTGATTCACTTTGTTATAAAGCAGAAACTAACACACCAATGTAAAGCAATTATACTCCAATAAAATGTTAAAAAAAAAAAAAAAAGAACAACAAAAAGGGACATGTATCACAATGTTCATTGCAGCACTATTTACAGTAGCCAGGACATGGAAGCAACCTAAGTATCTACCGACAGAGGAATGGATAAAGAAGATGAGGCACATATATACAATGGAATATTACTCAGCTATAAAAAGAAACGAAACTGAGTTACTTGTAGTGAGGTGGATGGACCTAGATTCTGTCATACAGAGTGAAGTAAGTCAGAAAGAGAAAAACAAATACTGTATGCTAACACATATATATGGAATCTAAGAAAAAAAAATGGTTCTGAAGAACCTAGAGGCAGGACAGGAATAAACACACAGACGTAGAGAATAGACTTGAGGACACGGGGAGGGGAAAGGGTAAGCTGGGATGAAGTGAGAGAGTGGCATGGACCTATATACACTACCAAATGTAAAATAGATAGCTAGTGGGAAGCAGCCGCATAGCACAGGGAGATCAGCTCCGTGCTTTGTGACCATGTAGAGGGGTGGGATAGGGAGGGTGGGAGGGAGATGCAAGAGGCAGGGGATGTGGAGATATACATATGCATATAGCTGATTCACTTTGTTATACAGCAGAAACTAACACAACGTTGTAAATCAATTATACTCCAATAAAGATATTTTTAAAAATGACTGTCTGGGGCTTCCCTGGTGGCGCAGTTGAGAGTCTCCGGAGCCTGTACTCCGCAATGGGAGAGGCCACAATAGTGAGGGGCCCGCGTACCGCAAAAACAAAACAAAACATACAAAAAAAGTATTTAATTTTGGGCTTCCCTGGTGGCGCAGTGGTTGAGAGTCCGCCTGCCGATGCAGGGGATGCGGGTTTCTGCCCTGGTCCGGGATGATCCCGCATGCCGTGGCGCGGCTGGGCCCGTGAGCCATGGCCGCTGGGCCTGTGTGTCTGGAGCCTCTGCTCCGCAGCGGGAGAGGCCACAGCAGTGACAGGCCCGCATACCACAAAAAAAAAAAAAAAAAAAAAAAAAAAAAAATGACTGTCTGGATAGGTTTTTTTGTCTTTGAATTTTGGTTGTTTCCTGGTTTCAAAAGAGAAGCTATTTGTCACATTGTAAATAGCTACCTAAACAGATGGCTTTTCACAATTAGGTGCTATCACAGGCACAGAGATTTATGACATGACATTTTTAATAGCTGTTAATCACTTAGATTTAAGGGATTCAAAGTCTCTTTGAAATTTTATAAAGACAGAATTAGTCTCTACCAAATTTAATGCTACTTCTGGTCTTCCTGAAACGTCTATGTGTGAAATGAACTCACTATGGGGAACTCTGAAAACCTGGGGAAACTGTAGGACTCTAAGTTACAGGAAAATACTAGTAAAAACATTAACATCCAAGTACGTCATTCGCAACTCAAAGCTCTAACAAACCAAATAAAGCAGTTCAATTCAACAAACACATTGAGGACCTATGACAATGCAGAGACCCTGTGCTAAAAATAAACAAACAAAAAAACCAACACTGGAAATACAGAACAAGTTCCTGACTCAGGAGCCCTCAGAGACCCAAGGGAGTCGAATATGTAAGTGTGTATATTGATGTGCAGTGTGATGAGGACAGAAATAAATGTAAAAGGTACAGGGTCAGAGTCACAACTTTTTCCATGGGTCTCAAAGAACGTGGACTCTCCCTCACCTTCACTCCACAAGCCCCCACCTATGATTAAGAAATACATGTATTGCAAAGCATTGAGGACTAGACCTATGGTCCTTCCAGGATTTGATTTTGACCTTGTTTCCTGTTGGGGTAGAGAAGGAAAAGACTCTTAGGTGAGCATTGTACTAAGACTCTCATCTTCCACGGCTACAATTCCATGATACCCTAAGGAGCATGTGTTTTGGCATTATTCAAATCATATCTTGACTATCTCCTCCTACTGTCATTTTGTTATACAACCTTATTATACTGGCTATGTTCATGCTTCCAACATAAAAATGGTGTAAGCAGCTTCTGGCAGGAAGAGCTACAGGAGGCCCTTTTGTCGTCACTAACCTTAAACCAGGCACCCTATGCTCTACTCATCTCCAGCCCTAGCACACCTTTCAGATCTTTTGACCACACAATATCTTGCCTAATCTATTGGTTCTTTCCGTAAATCAAAGAAGTAGATATGAAGAATAAGTAATTAACAGATGATCAGATCTCTTCCCTAGCTTCACCTTCATTAATCTCACAAACAGTGTGAACAAGAAAGCATCTAAAGAAAAATCACAGGTTGACAAGCCCGCACACAAGCCTGCACGCAGTGGGGGATGGCGACGACTCTGACCCCCTATCTCAATGATTAACTGAGATTACTTCCCCTTTTCCCTTTAAAAACTTTCATGGCCAAGCAGAATCTTCAGAGATGGTTTTGGGGGAACACTGAGTCCCTCAAATCCCCAGATTGCCAGCATTCTGATTAAAAGCAACTTTCCTTTCTACCAACATTTGTCTCTCTTCAGTATCGATTTTTGAGCGGCGAACAGCCGGACCTGATTTGGTAGCAACAGTACTCAAAGGCAGCTTAATTTACTCTTCAATGTGTCATTATCAGACACGCACTACTCTGATTTTTCTAAGGTCGCCTGGCAAATCAGTTATGGAGCTGGGACTTAAACTCAGAGCGCAACTCAAAGTCCAGACTTTCTAACATGCCCGTCTCCACAAAAGGCTTGATTTGCTATTCCCCCAGGACAAAGTGTTTCATTCCTCAGCTTTAAGAAAACTCAAGGTGTTGGGAGAATTTCATTTTCTCAGCACATTTAAGTAAATAAAGCCACGTGACACTTTTACTTTAATCGATGTCCTTCTCAGATGGGGTTTGCAAGGAGAAAGTGTTTTAACAGCTATAATGACAGTATCATCAAGCAAGCAGTACCCTTAACTCACCTGTCATCAGCAATGGCTACTGGACTCACCTCTTGTCACCCTCAGTAAGAGTGTGACCAATAGTATTAGTTTCCACTTTATACATAATCAGTACTATTCCTTCTAGAACACACATTTGATTGAATGATGCCCCAAAGAAGCCTATGAACAAAAATGATCATCTAGTAATTACCCAGCCAGCCACGGGTGTCAGGAGGTTTTCCACAGTTTAAAAGCAGCCTGCAGCTGAGTATCAGATTCCCCTAGAGGCCTCTGATAACCAAATAGGACCCCAATCCCTTGCTGCTTTTCCTTGAGATGCCCAACAGGTGGTCCTCAATTTAGGGAAAAAGCAGTTACTAGGCCTTTGTTTAGAACTCATAACAAGCTCCCCATGTGACTAAGGAGCATGTATTTAGTTGTATATTGCCAGGAAATAGCACAAAGCCTGGTATGTACTCAGTGAATGTGGGGTGGATTGATAGATGTATGGAAGAAGTGGGGTTATAAGCCATGGTAAAATTCCAGGCCAGTTCACAAAAGCCCCCATGACTAAAATAAAGTGCCTGGACTTACACGCAACTGAGAATAGACTACTGAGCACAGCAGCTCTTCAGTAAGAGCTGCCCATTTGAAAGTCGGGCATTTGTGAACAGCTGACTGGCTGGAGAAGAGAAACAGCGTGGACGTGGCTGGGGAGCCAGGCATGGAAGAGGATCACTTGGGTTGGCTTGGGTAATAAATATCCTCAGGGGCACTTATTCCTTAGTGTGAATTAGCCGTGTTTGTTCAAGCTTTCTCCTTGGTGGAGATATGCCCATTTTATTTCTGTTATGACTAAACTGCTTTAAGACTGTAAAACTCTAAGTCTAGTAAGTCAGAAAGAGCCTTAGTGGAGGTGGCAACTTGAGCACGGCTCCATGACGGATTAGGTTCTGCGAAGGGACTGGGAAGCAGAGATGTCCCACAGAGCAGAGTCAGGAAGCTCAGTGTGGAACAAAGCTCTTTAAGAAGAGGATAGTCTGTCCAAAGCTGGTGCAGGGACAGTGCCAGCAGGCCTGTGGGTTTCCAGTCGGTGGGGCAGACTCTTGTGGCCACGTGGACTCCAGCAAATCTAGGCTCCCATGTTCATACTGAACAAAAGTCACAGAAGACAAACTCCCCCCACTGTAGTACGCTGCACCCAAAATACTCCAGGCAGGACTTCCCTGGTGCCACAGTGGTTAAGAACCGGCCTGCCAATGCAGGGGACACAGGTTCGTGCCCTGGTCCGGGAAGATCCCACATGCCGCGGAGCAACTAAGCCCATGCGCCACAACTACTCAGCCTGTGCTCTAGAGCCCGCGAGCCACAACTACTGAAGCCCACACGCCTAGAGCCCGTCCTCCGCAACAAGAGAAGCCAACGCGATGAGAAACCTGCGCACCGCAAAGAGTAGCCCCCGCTCGCCGCAACTAGAGAAAGCCCGCGCGCGGCAACAAAGACCCAACGCAGCCAAAAATAAATAAATAAGTAAATGTTTTAAAAAACAAAATACTCCAGGCAAACCAAGCAGGCATGGTTTAGAACTCCTTTTTTGTACCCAGGTGAAGCTGGTTCAAATCCCTGCTCACCCTCTTACTATGGTATACACCTTAGGCAAGTTATTTAATCTCACTGAGACACTGCTCTTGTCTTAAAGATGAGGAATTTATCTAACATACTACGTCAAAAGGCCGTTCTGAAGACTAAATGGAATAATGGATTCATCTGACAAGTATCCATTGGGCACCTATCATGTTCTAGGTTTTCATGCTGGGGACTCAGCAGTGAACAGAGTGAGAACTCTCTGCCCTCATGGAAACTGCATCAGCCACGGCACAGAGTGGGTATTCAGGACAGTCAATACCAGAACTACTTTTTGGTCTAAGACCTCATCCAGAGAGAAATAAGGAGCAAGTTCTAGAAGGGTCTGGGCACTCCACCAGCAGAGCTGGACTCTCCTGACCACGGTCTCACCTAGTGTTGAACACTTATCCTCCGCAACCTCAAGTCTCTAGGTTTCCACGTAGAGGACTTTCTAAGATAACTGACATTTCTGATATTCTATTCCTTTCCAAGGGAGCCATGTTTTTCAGTTGGGAAAAGGTAATCTGGCTGAAAGTCAAAAGCACTAGAGATTCTGGGCCCCTTTCTTCCCTCTCCACCTGGACCAGCACAAGGCAGTGGTTGCCCTAGTAGCTTGAATTTTGCCTGAGTTTTGCCTGGGCTGTCCCAAGGCCTGGATAGAAAGTGTAAAGGGGAGCATTATCCAACTTAGGCCACATTCTCCAAAACCATTCTATCAGGAAAAGAGGTGAAATGTTCATCTCTACATGCCAAGCACCCGCACTTACCTCTCAACCAATCCTGAAATCTGGTGGGTTAGTTACTGGGCTCTCAACATCCCAGCGTCTAGAATCATCTGGGCAGAGCCTCCGGCACCTTATGCCTTCTGGGTAGTAAGAAATGGGAAGTGGATACACTCATGATTAAGGGAACTTTATAAGGTTTCTACTGCTTTTGTTATCCCCCTTTTCCCCTAGTGATTAATGATAAAGCCTCTGTGTGCTTAGTGAAGGGGGAACAAGGACACTGGAGGGACGGGGGGAACATTTCTTCTTCCACCTTGAGCCCTGGGAAAGGAAGCCCAGGCTGCTGAGAAAGAGGGTCCACTTTAGAGACGGGGAAGAGAAACTGTCAGCAACTGAAAATTTAGGAACTGGAGAAGGAAGACTCGGATTGTGCAGAGAAGAGTTAACGTTGCAGGCCTGAGGTTGCTCTCCTTAGAAAGGCTTACTGGTCCTTGGTTGGCATCTGAAACTAGGACCTCAGGAGGGTTCCCTCCATTCTGACAGAATGGCTCACTGTGCCTCGGTTTGTACAAGCAATGTGGCTTATGCTGAACACCTGCTTTCCTTCTGGGAGTCTGGGATTTTGGCACATGCCAGAAAAAGGGTACCCACGTGACCAAAAAACCCCCTAGGCACCAAGTCTTTAATGAGCTTCCCTGGTAAACACCACTTCGTGCATGTTGTCACAATTTGGTGCTGGAGGAGTTAAGTACACCCTGTGCAACTCCACACAGGAGTTGGGAGAAAACCCTTGGAAGCTTGCGCTTGGTTTCCTCTGGACTTTGCCCCACATATCTTTTCCATTTGCTGATATTGCTTTGTATCCTTTCATCAAAATATATCTTAGCTGTGATCATGACTATGTGCTGAGTTCTGTGAATTCTCCCAGTGAATCAATGAACCTGGAGGTGGCCTTGGGGACCCTGATGCTAAGGACCTGCAGGAATCAGCCCAAGGACAAGACATGGGCCTGGGGCCAAAGACATGCATGCCCTCTGGACAAATGCCTTTCTTCCTACACCACTGAGGACCCCTGTGCTGGAAAAATGGAGTTTTGAGTGGAGTGAGAACACAGGTAGGAGTTGGGAAAGAAGAGGATGCAGCACATGGCAAAGGTGGGCTTGGCTTTAAGTGGCCAAAAGGCATCAAGAAAGGCCCTAGTGATCTTTCTTGTAAAGAACTTGCAGAGGGAAAGAAGAGAGAAAGCAGAGAAGCATAGGAAGAGAATCAGGAGTGTGCCTACTTTAAACTTACCTGAAGTTTCTCTTCACCAAGGAGAGACCATGCTCAACCTTGATGAGTTTGGTCCACCTTGACTCCACCATTCAACAAGCCCAGAGGTATACAGGGAGAGGAAAGGCAGGAAGGGCAGCTGGAGTATTTCACATTTCTCACCTCTCAGGGGTTGGCCCAAGGTGACATATACTGCTTTGCAGGCTCATGTGGGTACCACAGAAAGGACTTCAAAGTGATAGGAAAGTGTCCAGCTAAATGTCTTAGGGGGAGTTTGGAGGGGAAAGGGCCTTTGGTAAAACTCCACAGGGTGAAAGCATTTATATCTATATCTTTAAGAGAGTTTAGAATTTTAAACACAGAGTTCTTAGGGATTGACTCAATACTTCTCACTTTAGAGGTACGGGGAGATCAGAGGTCAGGGGGGCTCATTCAGAGTCACACAGCCAGTTCATACCGAGTGCTCCAGACCAGCACCCTCCTCACCACTCTGCTTCGAGACGAACTGCAGTTTGAGGAGAAACATGGTGCAAACAGCTATTAGCTTTTAGGTCTTGGGGCAGTTACCTATCTCTGTAAAACAAGGATAATGAGCCCAAATGCAGATGGCTGGTGTCAGTGAGAGTGCATGGAAACCACCTGACACAGAACCAGTACATAGTAGGTGCTCAATAAATGTTAGCCCCCATATCTTTCCCCTAAATGTCACCCCAAATGGCCTTCTTCAAAGCCTAAAGAAGCTCTGTATTCCCTTGGGATCAAGATTTTGTGTCACGTAGGGATAGAGGCAATGAAGTCATAATGTAAGGAAACGCACGAGAATTGTAAACTCCCAATTCAGAATAGCAGTTACCTCTGTAGGGAA
>NW_006792108.1:724196-773151 GCF_000442215.2 Lipotes vexillifer | reverse complement strand
AGTTACCTCTGTAGGGAAAGGAAGGGTACGTGAGGGCTTCAAACGTATCATGATGTCTTCACAGGTAAGTGATGGGTATGTGCTTTCATCATATTGTCATGCTTTTTCACGTCTGAAATATTTCATAATAAAAGGCTTAAATAAACAAGAAAAAAACCCTTCAGAAAAATGGCACATGGGACCAGAAAGTCTTTATACAGGAAGCAAAAAAGAGGAAAAGCTTTGGAGCGTGAGAGCCATCCCAAGGGGACAGGCCCAACGGAGAGGTCCTGGACAGCAGTAGGATGCTGGGGTGTTCCACCCCACAACCTTGACCTCTATCTGACCTTCATCTGACCTTCCTCAGCAGTGTACAGAGAAACTGAAAACGTTGTTTACATTTGCATTTCCTTTCAAGCTTTGGGTGTGGAGTATAAGTGCCTTTCATCCAAGGAAGGAGGGAAACAGCATGTCGGAGGGGGTCTCAAGTCCTTGCCAAGTCAGCTCAGCCACACTGACCACACAACTCTAGCAGCTACACTTCGCTGATAGTCCTGAAGACATAGGAAGGAGAACGATAAAGCAGAGAGAAATGACTGAGCCAAGAATCCATCATTAACTCACTCTTCCCCCATTCTAGTCTCAGCCACAGTAGGAAAGCTCCAATTTGGTCTGTTCTTGATTTGACAAGGATACACGCAGTTCACATGACTGCAGTGGTGCTTAACACATGGGAGGAAAGCAATGCTCCTGCTGCACAAAGATACCCACATATTGAGAGACTGGGGGCTAACATGACCCAGTGGGAAGATGTGAGATCTGGCGTCCAAAGACTCAAGTTTGAGTCCATGCTCCGAGGTGTCTGAGCAAAACACTTACCCCTAAGTTTCTACATCCTCAAATGAGTATACTAATACCTATCCACAGTGGATTGAAGAGTGCCCTCTAAAATATATCCCCACATAGAACCTCAGAATCTGAACTTATTTGGAATAAGGTTCTTTGCAGATGTAATTAAGGTAAGGATCTCAAGATGAGATCGTCTTGGTTTAGAATGGGCCCTGAATCCAGTGACAATGTCCTTACAAGAGACAGAAGGGAGGAACACACACACAGGACCATATAAAGACAGAGGCAGAGACATGCTGTCACAAACCAAAAAGTTCCAGGGGCTACCAAAAGCTGGAAGAGGAAGGGGAAGATTGTTCCTTAGAGCTTTCATAGGGAATGCAATCCTGCTGCCATCTTGATTTCAAACCTCTGGCCTCCAGAATTTAGGTAGAATAAATTTCTGTTGTTTATCCCACTAAGTTTGTGCAGCAGCCCTAGGAAACCAATACACTACTTTACAGGGTCAGTGTGAACATCAAGTGAGATAATGCGTAGGAAAGCACATTGTGATCTATACAGAGGGATATAAGTGGCAGCTGTCATTATTAAATCAAAATTTGGGAGAGTAACATGTCTCCTATGGGAAACAAAATTCCAGATCTGGCCTTAGGACACACACCCAGAAGCTCCTGCCAGAGAGGAAAGAACGCTGTCATGTGACTCCTTGCCTTGCCGACTCCAGATCGCCTTACTCCACTTGTACTTTTTGCCTTTGAGGAGGATTCAGGTGTCAGCTGGTGCAGAAAGAATGCACCCATCTGCTCTCAGACACTGGTCACATGGCAAGCATCACACACTGAGGCCACCATCTGTGCTAACAACTCATATCCAAGTACAGTTCAATGTCAGCCCTATTCTATTCCTGAATGAGCCAGGACCGAGAGCAGGTGACTCTGGGGTCAGAGTCTTTCCGTGAAGGGTGAAATTCTGGGTCAGAGCATTTCAGAGCAGATGAACTCAACACCGAAGGAGGAAAGGCTCACTGCAAGGCCCTCAACTGCCAATCGCTGATCCAAAGTGTCTCGTTTAGGACATTTCCAGGCATGATGTAATCCTCACGATACTTTCTGGCCTTTCCTTTTAAAGGGAGTTTTGAGTGTTGAATTTATTATTTTCCTTTATAGTAATAGCTGTAGTACTTGAGGGAGTGGAGAATAGATACACATTGATCAAAGTAGTTGGGCAAGAAGTATAATAGGGCAAAAAAGAAGAGTATCATCAATAGTATCAAGAAAATGGTTTGGAGATACTCCTGGGAAGACTAGTGACAACATATTGGTCCAGACAAAAGTGACAAGGTTTGGGACTTCCCTGGTGGCTCAGTGGTTAAGAATCCACCTGTCAATGCAGGGGACACAGGTTTGAGCCCTGGTCCGGGAAGATCCCACATGCGGTGGAGCAACTAAACCCCGTGTGCCACAGCTACTGAGCCTGCACTCTGGAGCCCACGAGCCACAACTTCTGAGCCTGCATGCCACAGCTACTGAAGCCCGGGCACCTAGAGCCCATGCTCTGCAACAAAGACAAGACACCGCAATGAGAAGCCTGCGCACTGCAACGAAGAGTAGCCCCTGCTCACCACAACTAGAGAAAGCCCATGCACAGCATTGAAGACCCAACACAGACAAAAAATAAATTTATAAAAAAAAGTGACAAAGTTTGAACCAAGGCAGGGAGAGTGGGAATAAGGATAGATTCAACACGGCTTACTACCAGGATGTGGGGAGGACAGAAAATCTAGGATTATTCTAGGTTTCTGGCTTGGACAACTGGGTACATTCATCAAGACAGAAAATACAGAAGAAAAAGAATTTGGGGTAAAAAAAAAAAAAGGGGGGTTTTGGTTTACCTGAGTTGGGGTACCTGTGGGACATCTATACAGATATGTCTAGAAAGAAGTCAGAAAAGGTCAGGCAGGAGATTTGAGCCTACAATACAGAATACAGATCACAGGTGAAATGGGGTAGTGGCTACAAACCAGCAAGTGCAGATGGAATAGGAGAAATGGGCAGACTCTATGGTTACATTGATATTTAAGGGACATAGAGAGGGTCTAGTGAAGGAGAAGAGAAGTGGAATAGAACCCAGGGCTTGACGGGCTACACGGAGATCTCCCAAGAGCTGAAATACCCCACTGAGATAGGGAGAGGTTAGGATGGGAAAATACCTACAGGGTTTGGCAATTAGGAGGTCGCTGATGACTTAATATAGCCCATACAGGAGTGCGTGAAGGTGTCAGATGCAGTTAAGGGAAGAAAGGGGTGAAAAGGGAAGAGAATGAATGCAGGCTTCTCTTTGGAGTCTGGCTGTGAAGAGAGGGGTGGAGAGCAGTGGCTAGAGGGCACCCTAGAGTTCAAGAGTTGGGTTTTGCTTGTTTTGTTAGTATTTGGGGTTTGCTCATTTTTGTTATAGATCGAGAACTGGGTTTTGTCTTTGTTTATAGGATGTAGGACTTGAGTGAATGTACACACTAATTGGAAAGAAGCTGAAAAAGTCCCTGAAGAGGCCGAAGGGACAGGATCCATTATTATAAAGAGCAGACATAGACCCAATGAGGGGTGTGAGGGAAGAAAGTGATGAGAGATGACTGTATTCTAGTGAATTATAACCATGTGTGAAATTATTGTCTCTGCTGGAAGCTCCAAAGAGGCCATCATTTTTACATCCACACCACTTTGCACTCTGCAGGCACGGAGGTGCCCATTACACATTGGATGAATTAGGTACATACATAACTAGATTTATGATCATGAAAATAGCAGTGATTACATGCAGCCCTATTCTAAGGGCTTTTAGTTGACTGACTCTTCGAATCTTTACAAAAACACACGATGTAGGTACTCTTATCCCTGCTTTAATTTAAAGTAAGTTACATAGAAAATAAGTGATGAGACCATATTGAAAACTCAGATTTTTCTGGCTCCTCTTCTGTTTCAGCCAAACGATGAAGGTATTTCTTAATTAGTACAACTGAATCTGTATAGCAAATTTTCCCTCAAGATATGAGGCAGATTTTTTTTTAAAGCTTAAATATTGGGGTGGAGTGAGAAGAGTCATCACCTAATTTCTTGTTCTCCTGTCTCTTGTTAACTTGGGCTTCCTGGTCAATGCTGTTCCATCATTAAATCACATTATAAAATGATATGTACACAAATTAAAGTGACACCTTTAGTTTCATCCTAAATCTTTACTAGTCTACTTTTTATGTAGGAAGGCTCTAAAGTAAAGTGGTATTTTAGGACACAAAATATTGAAATATTGGCCCTTCTAAAATTAAATGAGGAAAATAACTCAAAAACATTTTCTGTCGCAACCTATACTATGTTAAAATTCAAGGGCTAGCAGTACAAACCATAAAACTTCTTGAGCATAGAGGGGCTCTTTGGCATTGGTCTCGGAAATGACTTTTTTGGATCTGACACCAAAAGCAAAAAGACAACTGAGACTACATTGAACTATAAGGTTACTGCACAGCAAAGGAAAGCATCAACAAAATAAAAAGGCAACCAACTGAATGGGAGAAAATATTTGCAAATGATATATCTGATAAGGGATTAATATCTAAAATATATAAAGAACTCATACAAATCAATAGAAAAAAAATCTGATTAAAAAAACGGGAAAAGGAACTGAATAGACAGTTTCCCAAAGACAACATACAAATGGCCAACAGGTACATGCGAAGGTGTTCAACATTACTAATCAGGGAAATGCAAATCAAAACCACAGTGAGATAGCTATTCTAACAGGTGTGAGGTATCACCAAAAAGGCAAGAGATAACAAGTATTGGCAAGTATGTGGAGAAAAGGGAAACTTTGTGCCCTGCTGATCAGAATGTAGGTTGGTGCAGCCACTATGGAAAAACAGTATGGAGATTCCTCAAAAAAATTAAAAATAGAACTACCATATGATGTAGCTATTCTACTTCTGGGTATTTATCCAAAGAAAACAAAAAGACTAATTCCAAAAGATATCTGCACTCCCATGTTCCTTGCAGCATTATTCACAACAGTCAAGATATGAACCAAAGTAAGGGTCCATCAACAGATGAATGGATAAAGATGTAGTATGCATATAAAATGAAATATTTAGTCACGAGAAAGAAGGAAATCCTGCCACTTGCAGCAACATGGATGGACCTTGAGGGCATAATTAAGTGAGGTAAATCAATCAGAAAGACAAGTACTGTACGATCTCACTTACATGTAGAAGTCTTTTAAAGTGAATTTATAGAAACAGAAAAGATTGGTGGATATCAGAGGTACAGGGTGGGGGAAATGGATAAAGATGGTCAAAAGGTACATACTTCCTATTACAAGAAATAAATTCTCAGATGTAATAGACAGCATGGTGACTATAGTTAATACAGCAGTCCCCTCTTTTCCATGCTTTCTCATTCCATCGTTTCAGTTACTCGTGGTCAACCTCGGTCCAAAAATATAAAGTGAAAAATTCCAGAAATAAACAATTCATAAGTATTAAGTTGCAAGCCATTCTGAGTAGCATGACGAAATCTCATGCTGTCCCACTCTGTCCTCCCCAGGATCCCCAACCATCAACATCATCTGCTCCTGCCATCCAACCATCGATATCATCAGAGCTCAATGACCCAGGATCACCTGAAGCAGGTGATTCTCCTGACTATCATCAGAAGGTCAGTAGTAGCCTGATGCCAGGCCACAATGCCTACATCATTCACCTCAATTCATCTCATCACATAGGCATTTTATCATCTCACATCGTCACAAGAAGGGTGAGTATATTTTGAGAGAGTGACCACATAATGATTATTATAGTATACTGTTATAATTACTCTATTATTTATTGTTCTTCCTCTCTAACTGTGCCTAATTATTAAACTTCATCATAGGTATATATATACACACAGGAAAAAACATAGTATATGTAGGGTTCAGTACTATCTGTGGTTTCAGGCATCCACTGAGGGTCCTGAAACATATCCCCCGTGGATTAGGGGAGGGATTACTGTTCTGAGCCGTATTGTATATTTGAAAGTTGCTAAGACAGTAAATCTTAAAAATTCATCACAAGAAAAAAAACTGTACTTTGTAAGTGGTTGGATGTTAACTAAACTTATTGTGGTAATCATTTTGCTACATATGTATCAAATCATTATGCTGTAAGCCTTAAACCAATACACTGTAGGTCAATCATCTCAATAAAACTGGGGAAAAGTGCTAGCAGTACAGAAGAATAACGTAAAATATCCCCATTCACTTAGATGTAACTTTAACTTTGCTGTTGCAGTTTATTTAATAAAGAAAGGATATCCAACGCTTGAGAAAATAATGACACATGAAGAAGCCCTGACTTGCAATTAAGTGGGGGAAAACTACCGGATTTCTCCTGATGCTGTATCGCTCCGACCCTCTTTGCTAACTATGCTATTCTAAGACAAAATGATCCTCTAATGAAATAGCAAAACACTTGTCCTCTGTCACATTTTTCCTAGAAAACAGAAAATGGTGAAATGTTAAGTTTTCAAAGAACTTATCTGCATAGAAAATATCAGCAACTTATCTGCAATATCAGGAAATTTGAGGGCAGGTGAAAGCAAAGCAAGTGCTCGAATTACCAAAAAGACACAGTTTAGTTGAGCAGGTGTTAGTAAACTAGGAAGAAATTCGATAGGGTTAAGTCAATTAATGGTAATTAGATGAAGATAATCAAGGATGATTGCAATCCAAGTATAGTGATTGTTACAGAGAGTTTTAACTTAAGGATTAGAGCTACAGCTTTAGTTTAAGGGCAGAACCAAGACAGTAATCAAGCCTTAACCAAATTCAATTCAATAAATACTCATGAACTAGTAAGTATCGCATCCTGTGCAAGGCCGTAGGGATTCAAATTCAAATCAGACACTTTCCCTGCCTGCGTGGCACTCACCATCTGGCAGGGTGAAGATACACACTCGACTATGACTCACTGTGGTTAATGATCTGAGTAAGGTGCTATGGGAACACGGAGTAAGGATCAATGGAGCATGGGTAAGCCCTCATAGAAGAATGGCATTTAAGCCAGATCTTAAATTTCATCACGCAGAAAAGTAAGAACAGGGCAGTCCAGGTGAGAGTCCAGCATAAGCAAAGGCAGGAAGATGTTACACCAGGTAGGGCTGGTTCATAGGATGCTTGGGAGGACCAAAGCTAGTAAGCCAGGCTGGGCTAGACCATGAGGGTCTATGAACTACATGCTATGAAATTTGAACTCGAACCATAGCTGGCCAGGGAGCCCTGATCATTTGTTTTACATTTATGTTATTGTGGTAAAAGCACACGTAAGAGTTACCATTACAGACATTTAGTCTATTCATAATGTTGTACAACCATACCAGTTTCTGAACGTTTTCATCACTCCAAAAGGAAACTCCACACACGTTAAGCAATCTCTCCTCATTCTCCCCTTCCCCTAATCCCTGGCAACCACTAATCTGCTTTCTGTCTCTATAGATTTGTCTATTCTGGATATTTCATATAAATGGAATCATACAGTATGTAGCCTTTTGTGTCTAGCTTCTTTCACTTAGCACAATGTGTAAGGTTCGTCCATGTTACAGCCTATATCAGTACTCAATTCCCTTTTCTGGCTAAACAATATTCCACTGCATGGATATGCATTGTTTATCCATTCATCAGTTCATGGACATTTTGGTTGTTTCCACTTTGGACTATTGTGAATAGTGCTGCATGAACATTAGTGTACCAGTTTTTGTTTGAACACCTGTTATCAATCATTTTGGGTATATACCAAGGGGCAGAATTGCCGGGTTATATGATAATTCTATGTTCCACTTCCTGTAGAACAACCAAACCCGCTCATGGTTTTCAAGCCAAGGAATGGCACCTTGAGTCAATGTTTTAGCCAATGATATCAAGTGGCTGAGGGAAGAGAGAACAGATGGGAAAAGAGTGAAGGCAGGGAGACCAGGGCTACTGCCCCAGCCCTGAGAAGAATAGAAAGCTCTGACCCATTCAAGGGAAGATGACCACAGGAATGAAGAGGTAGGTTTGAGGTACATTTCTGAGGCAGAAGGAGCAAGAACTGATGAGCAGTTAGATGTAGGAAGAAAGGATACTTTATTCATAGCTCCAGATTGTGAGTTATGTGTTGACAATTCTCCTTCTTGGCTAGATACTAAGCTTCAAAAAGAAGGTATCATGTCTTAGTCACTCTCACATCGCCGGTTCTTAGCACAGAACCTGGCCAAGTAAACGAACGAAGAACAGTTCCAGTGTCTGGCTGAATAATGATGCCAGCCATTATTCACAAGAGAAAAAGAGCTGATAGTGGCTGTGAATGAAGGGTTAACGATGACTCTTCACTCTGAGGAAGAGGGTGGATAGTGACGCAGTTCATTGAAACAGGAAACACAGCAGTAGTTTAGACAGGTGCTTGTGGGAGCCTGAGAGTAGGGATTGCTAATAGACAGCTAGAAGTTCAGAGCTAAATCTCAGGGGAAATTTTGAGACAAAATACAATATTTTGACATAGACTGTTACTAACTTTACTCATTAAAGTATCTCTCATTTAGATATCCAGCTTCAGGAATCAACTCAAAAATACCATACTACAATGGTATATATTCTTTGGAAAAACTGGAGAAAACAGGAGTAAAAACTATGGTGTGGGTTGTGGCTTAATCTAAATAATGCCCACAACTAGGATTCAGGCAGGTGGAGGCATATCTCCTATGTTGGCAGGGCAGGCACTCCTCAAACATCTACTTTCCTAAGATGACCTACACTGAAGAGAAGGGGGCTTTACAAGGAAGTTTAGGTAAAAGGAAGACAACTGAACCAGCGTATGAGGACAGCATGGTGTCTTTCAGGCAAATAGCCTCAAGGACTCAGATTTGAGACCTACTTGTGCAAAGGGCCACTTTTGAGTCAAGGAGATCACGTGTGAGACAGGGAAGAATAAAGAATCAGGAGCCAATGACAGTTTCTCACAGACTAATTCCACATCTTGTTTCAATGTAACTTTGCAGTGCTCTCCCACTCAGAGACATTCTGCTCCATCCTTAACTCTGGCTCAGCCATGTGGCATGGTTTGGTCAATGTGATATTGCCTAATGTGTTCCCAGCAGAAGCTTGCAAAGCTTCCTCTTGCACGAGAACATGCCAGGACTAGCCTACTAGAGGATGAAAGACTCGTGGAGCAGAGTTGAGTCATCCCAGCTGCTCCAGCTGCTGTCAGCCTGGATCTGCCAACAGCCAGTCAACTCCAAGAGACTGAGTGAGCCCAGGCAAGACCTGCAGACCTACCTCACCCCAGGTGCATGAGTGAATGCTCAGCATGGTATGCCACCGAGCTTTGGGGGTTGTTTGGTGTGCAGTATTATTGTGGTGATGGTTAACTGATACAGGGTCCTTTGCCATAGTTCTTTGTTGACTTAACACTGAGAACCTCAGGGTACACAGAGCCCCTCTAATGGATCACAGCTTTACCGACGCTGGGAGACAGCCTGATTGCCATAAGCGTCAGTTGACTTTTTTTTTTTTTGCGATATGTGGGCCTCTCACTGTCGTGGCCTCTCCCGTTGCCGGACGCGCAAGCTCAGCGGCCACGGCTCACGGGCCCAGCCGCTACGCGGCATGTGGGATCCTCCCAGACCGGGGCACGAACCCGTATCCCCTGCATCGGCAGGCGGACTCTCAACCACTGCGCCACCAGGGAGGCCCCACGTCAGTTGACTTTTAAAGAACATTAATGATCAGTCTCCAAAAAGAAATAACTTCCTCGTACAACAGACCTCACACACACACCAGAAAAAAAAAAAATTATCTGACACCTTAATATGGTTTCAGAGGATCTGAGGTACTACAGTCTTATCTAGATCAATACTGTTCAAATTATAAATTGCAATCATTAGTAGGCAATGGCATCAATTTAATGGATTACGACTAGCACTTTTGGGGGGGAAAGAATGAAATATCAGAGTACATAACACATGAGGATAAGTATTATTTCCTGGAACATTTTTTTCAGTTGAGAGAGCGAGAGAAGGAAAAAGAAAAAGTAGTAGTGGTAGATCACAATATGGAAATATTTCTTACTCTAGGTAGCGGTAAAAAAAAAAAGAAAAGAAAACGTTGAAAGCCACAAGCTAAGACAAGGTAGCTGAATAGCATTTTACAACTCACTAAACTCGGCATCCAAGCTCAATCCAGGACACAGGAGACAGGTAAGAAAAGAGAAGCAATCAGCGGGCCAGAGTAACTAATAGAAATAGCAGCTTTCACTTAAATTTTAGGATTAAAAAAACTTTTTGTCTATTTAATCTCCTTTGAGACTCATAAAAGCACCATTTTACAGATGAAGCAATCAAGGCTCAAAGAGGTTAAGTCCTTCGTGTGAAGGTATCTTGATACATGGCCAAACTGGGAAGAGAAGCTAGGTCCTTGGTTTCCTGGCCCACATTCCCATTATAATCTTCACCAGCTCCAATACATCCTTAAGACCTCTCAACTTACTATCACACTCTCAGTCTCTACCCGTTTCCAAATCTAAATAAACCTCCTCTTGATTTACCCCCTGACAGTGTCTTGCTTTTGTTTGTTTGCTGGAGCGGGTAGGCGCTGCGCTCGCTGTTGGAGCCCGGGTCCCACAGCGCCGCCCAGGTGAGCGCGCGGCCCTGGGGCCCCAGCTCCCGCCTCCGCTCTACCTGTGCGCGCCGTTCGGGCTCCACGGGCTTCAGGCTCTAGCTCGTCCCCTGCAGCCGCCGACGCCGCCTGCGCGGAGCACCCAGCGCATCCCCAGGAGGCGCCCAGGCGGCCTGTCAGCGTCCCTGGGCAGTGACTGCGCAGCTTCCCAGCCAGCAACGCCCGCGCGGAATCCATAATAGTGGTTTTTTCCCCTTCATTGAGCTAATCAAATTTTATACGTGTGATTGATTAATATCTGTTTAATCCACTAGCCCGCTCCACTGTCATTCCAACAAGAAAGGAGCCCAGCCTATGTCCTAATGCAGTGCTAGCCACTCTGGAGACAGCCGTTGAATAAATGAACATGAATCACACGACGTCGGATGAGAAAACTGAAGGGAACTTGCCCATTCTCTGGTTACAACCATAAACCAGTTGTATCCTTATTTTGCTGAAAAGACAGTGGCTGTACAAAGCCTCCAAATTCCCACCCTCCTAACCAGGCACACAGTCATCAGAAGGGTGTTACCCAATCCTTTAGGTGCCCCTTTGCTGGCGAGAAATACAAGCTGAACCTGAAACTGGGTGCTGAGAAAATCTGCCCAGATGCACGACCTCTTTCCCCATAGAATTCAAAGCCCTGATCCTCTATGTCAGTGGTCCCCAACTTTTTGGCACCAGGGACCAGTTTCATGGAAGACAGTGTTTCCACGGGGGAGGGGGGAGCGATGGGGACCGACGGGGAGCAGATGAAGCTTCGCTCACACACCAGCCACTCACCTCCTGCTGTGTGGCCTGGGGGCTGGGGACCCCTGCTCTGCGTTCCTGGCTTTCAAAATAATTTACAAGGCAGCTGGTGTCCACAAACCCACTGGATGAACTCTGATGAACCACATCTCAAAAATCCTAACCTACTTCAACTCAGGACTCAGTTTAACAAACAAGTCACCAGTCATCGCCTCCCCATTCCGGCAGAGATCTACGGACTTACCATACCCGTGGCTTGAGGAATCCACTGTGCAGCCAACTTGCCTTTCCCATTTATAACTTCTTAATCCCTTCATTTCAATCAGCTGATGTAGCAGAGGCTGTATGCGGCCGTCTCACTTCCCCAGCTGCCATAAGTATTGGTGCTGATGGCTCTCAGCTGAGTCTCTGTCTTTTGGCCCTTGCCCTCCAAGAGAATTTCTCAAGGTCACACCCCTTCCCTGTAGCAGATTGCATCCAGGCAGTGATGGGAGGGTACAAAAGCCCCATTGTGGGACAATTTTGAAGGCCGTCCCAGCTCCAGATCTCCCTATGCGCTGAGTTGAAGCCTGTGTATATCATCACAGTCCAAATCCTCTCTCTGCCCAACCCTGCTTCCTTCCCCCTTATCTCCCCTACCCGCCCACACACACAAATACACTCACACATTGATCCCAAGGACTCTCCCTGATAAACTCCTTACGTGCCCATCTCTGGCTCAGAATCTATCTCCCAGGGAACCCAAACCAAGCTAACTAATTCCTCCCTCAAGCAGTACTATGGTTGCTGGGGTTTTTGTATCTAAACCATGTCTATGAGAAAGAACACTTATACCACACAGGTCAATCATTTTCCCCTAACACGGTATAAGCAAACTTCCCACTTACAACTGGTGGTAAAGCAAATGTCTTTATGGAGAGCTGTTTTGGGAACTCAGAGACATGTTTTGATAAAAAACAATATTTCCAAGGATCTTTAAGAAGAACCCTTTCCTTCATAGCACCTGCCTGTTGGTAACCATACATTTTTTGTTGTAATATTGTTATCTGCATCTCGTACTAGATTCCAAGTTCCACAACGATCACATGGGAGCTTGTTAGAAAAGGAGAATGTCACCCCCGACACCCACCTGCTAAATGAGAATCTGCAGTTTAACAAGATCTCCAAGTGATTTGTATTCACATTAAAGCTAGAGAAAACTGGCCTACACAACAAAGCTTCAGTACTATATTTTAACTTAACTGGAAACACGTGGAATATCCACTCAACATACCACATCTATTAATCACCAAGATGTACTGAAACTATCTCCAAAATATCCCTCAGATGCGCCCCTTTTGGATTATATTGCTTAATCCCAGTTCAAGCCCTCTTATCTCTAGAGGACCACACTTCACGTAACAAGAATCTAGATGACTGGATGAATGGATGACTTTATTGGAGTGCTTTAATGCCTTTTTATTCTAAAATATATTATCCTTTGCAAATCAGATTTAATACAGCTTTAAATCAAGTTTTTCAGCTTCTTATATCAGAAATCCTCAAGCAACTTCACAGCTGCATCATTTAATTGACTTTGTCCTCATGTGCCATTAATCATTCCCTGATTCACTGATGCTTTCAGTCTTCTGAAACTAAATAACCACCACACTTGGAAAAGAGATTAACAGGATTGTGCTAGAATCAGAAATTAAATGACAGGACATGATCTTGAATTCTGAAAAGAACGATATAGCCGAATTTGAGAACAAGGGGAAATTAGAAAACTTGAAGAAAGCTCAGTGATTTATTTCTCTTAGCCAATTCTCTTGTCAAATAAACATTTCCAATGATCCTCTTAGTTCTTAAAGTGCAGGTGGTCCCCAACTAACCTCAGCTTTTATCAGAGAAGTGGTATATATATGGTGGTTAAGATTCTGGGCCCCCTCACAAATGTTATTTAATTCATGGAATGCCAAAAGAAGTTAAATACCAGAGTAATAGTCCCAGGGAACCCAACCACCCCATGTAACAATATCTCTATGTATAAGGCATTCAGTGCCCGACCTTGGATGTGAAGGGCACAACCCCCGGCTGCTCTGGCATCAGTCTCCATACACTGTCCTGATGTTTGGAACACCAATTCCTCACCTGAACGACCTCTACTCAAATGCCTGCCTTTCTACTGTGACATCTTCTACCCAGCCAGGATTCTAGAAAACCACAAATCACCTTCCAGAAAACCAGGACAAGTGGTTTCACTTATTATTACTTCCTAACATTAGTAGGTTAACCATGATACCCACATTCCATATAAACTTTACCAGGAAACGTATTCTACCACATACGATTAAAGTTGAAATACCCGTTCAAGGACATTTTGACAAAAGGAAAAATTTTAAAGCCAGCGAGATAAGTGGGTAGGTACCCATTCCATTTTAAAAATCATGTAAAATGTTCAATTAAAACTAGAGAAGGCAGAGAAAGAGGGAAGAAAAAAGAAACAGCAAACAAATGCTATGAATAGAAAGCAGTTACAAACATGGTAGATATTCACCCAACTATATCAATAAGCATTTTAAATGTGAATGGTTTAACTATATCAATTAAAAGACAGATCACAAGAGTGGATAAAAACACAAGATCTAACTCTATGTTGTCTACAAGAAACCCACTGTATATATAATGGTTTAGAAACTGTGTCTCATTCATACTGTCCTGTTTTTTTGTAGAGGGTAGCTGTCCTTTCCATTACTCTGCCCCATGAATTCAGCTGAGCTAACACTGAAGCAGAAATTTTGGCTTTAGACTGGCTGGGCCTGCCCCTACAAGTGGGGCAGGTCCATGAGTATCTCTAGGCATCTCTAAAAGGGAGCGTGCCTGTCTCCTGGCTGGGTCAAACTACTCTCATCTCCTGTTCATATCAGTAGCCCAACTTGCAGGGTCACTTTTTGTGGCACCCTAGCTCTGAAATTTAATTCCCCCCTATTTCCTTTGGCATCCACTCTGAATGTATCCGGTCACGATTTGTTGAAAGAAATTGAATTCGTGTTATTAAGAGGGTACCACTTCCCAGGTACTTTACACCTGAGGCAAATTCATAGCACAGTTTTCAAAGTTTGCACATGTAGAAGCACTGATATGCCCTACGAGGTCACTAGGAAAGGTAAGTGAACATCTTCCATCCCAACGACAAGACAGGCTCTTGGGAAATGATCATTGATCAGGAACAAAGAATAGTCATTTCACGTCTCCCTTCCCTTTCACAAATGAGGATCATCTTTAAAATCCATAAGAGATGTATGGAATTCATTTAGGATCTTTTTCTAAAACCCAGCTCTACCAAGAGACCACTGTGTGAAGCTTGTGACACACAGGAGACAGGGGAAGGAAGGCACGAGAAAAAAGGGATGAGTTTTTGCTTATTTCTGTGTATGTAGACGCAGGGAAATTATCACTGGTCTTCTTGGACACAAATGGAGGAGCTCTGATTTATGACATAATTTCAGAGGACTGTATACGGGGGACTGACTGACAAGTGTCAAAGGTGTTAACTGAATTCTCAAGGGGAAAACCTCCCTCTTTGGAAAGGGATTCCCTCCATGTTTTTGATTAGGGCACAGATTGCAAAAGGCTCTTGTTAAATATAGGGTGAAAGTCATTATAACCCATGTACCCTATCTCACTGATTATCAGATTATTCCCACTAAGCAGAAGTCCAGAGAACAGAACTGGACTTAATTAGTATAAATCAGTGGTTCTCAACTGGGGGCAATTTTGCCCCTACCCAGAGGACATTCAGCAATGTCTGGAGATATTTCTGGTTGTCACAACTGGCAGCCAGTGGGTAGCAACCAGAGACGCTGCTAAACATCTACAATGCACAGGATAACCCCCCATAGCAAAGAATTACTCAGCCCAAAATGTCAATAGTGTCAAGGTTGAGAAATTGGTATAAGTGAACAACAAGAGAAAAGGCTTTGGTGCAGCATGAGATACAATTTAAGAAGAGTTAAAGGACACAAAGAAACATAGAAAAGGGAAAATCAAAAGTGTGAAGGACATACTTTATCAAGGATAGCCCCAGACAGAGCAGAGAGAGCAGAGCCCTGGAAATGCCATAAAGGTGGGGGCCCATTGCAAGGGCAAGGTACAACACATAGGAAGAGAAACTCAAAGGGAGGAAGCAGTGTTAAGAATTAATGATGAACATGGGATCATGTCACATGCATTGCAGGATGGTTAGCAGCATTCCCGGTCTCTACACACTAGACGCTTGTAATACCTCCTGCCCAGCTGTGTCAACCAAAAATACCTCCAGACATTGCCAAATGTACCCATGAAGTAAAATCGTCCCTGGTTGAAAACCATTCTTCTAGAAGGACCTTTTAAATTAAGAATGTATTTCTTCCTCTTATTATTTCTATCATTTTAGCCTTTCTTCTAGGTTCAAGTTCCTTCTTTTCTAAAATAGGCTTTTCAGTCATTCTCGCAGTAGGTGTACATTGGGTACACTTTCCCAGTCTTTTCCAAAAAAAGTTCTTATGATGACCTCCCTCTTCAATGATCATTTGGCTGGCTTCAGAATTCTGAATTGACCATTATTTCCTTCAGCACTTTGAAGATATCGATGCACTGTCTCTTGGCCTCTATAATTACCATTGGAACATCTATCCTCAGTTCAACTGTTTATTATTTGCGGGAAATCTGTTTTTTCCCTCAGATTCCTAAGATTTTTCTCTTTGTTTTTTGCTGACTCACCAAAATATGTTTATATGTGGATTTATTTTTACTTATTCTGCTTGGCATTCATTGTTTCTTGACTCAAAAGATTTGTGGCTCTCATCAATTCCGGGAAATTCTCAGCAGCTGTGTTTTTAAAAATATTCTATCTCTCTCCATTCTTTCTAGTCTCTTAATCCAGACAGGATTTCTATTAAAAGTATGCTGGACTTTCTCATTCTGTCTTCCATATTTCAACCTCCCCCTTCTTGTTTTGCTATCTTCTATCTCTCTATACTGCATTTGAATTTCTTCAGATCTATCTTCCAGGCCTAATTCTCTCTTTAACAGTGTCTAATCTGCAGTTTAAATGGTCCTAGACAACATACTTCCTATATGCTGGGCTCTACACTGACCAAACAAATACATGATTATGACATTAATTCTCAGCTCAAGAACTTGCCATCTAGTAGGCTAGCCATAAAAAGAAATATAAAAATAAAATTATATTACAGTCAAATAAGAGCAGAATTCAAGATGTCAATAGGAATTCCCAATAGAAACAGAAAGAATGACTAAATATGCTGAGGGGAAAAGGGAAAGAATTCACAGAGGAGGTCAACTCTTAGCTAGATGTCTTCAATAAATTTTCTAGAATAAGAATGTAAGGAAGAGCATCCAAGCAGTTGGCACATGTGAAAAATCATGGATCTTTAGGGAACTGTAAAGCATTAGGTGTAGCTACTGTGTGGCTGCATCTGCAGAGAGTGATGAGAGATGCTAGAGTCAGTTAACGCTACTTAGGAAGGTCCTCATGTACCATGTATAAAGTGTTTAGGCTTTCTTCTACTGACAATGGGGAAACAACAGAGATTTTTCAAGTCAGGGAGGAAGGCAGGGAGGGAGGAAGAGTGGAAAAGAGAGAAAGAGATGAATTTGGCAAACTAACCCTGAGGACATGGAAGAATTAAGATGTGCGGAGGCTGCTCTAGTCCAGTAGAGATGATGAGAGCTTGAGCTGAGATGGTGCCATGGGGATGGAGAGGATGCTCTGAATTAGAGCTATCTCTAAAGTAGGCAATGAACATGTTAGCCAGCTGGCTGTGGAGGCTGATGGCCAGCAGAGGGCTAAAGCTTGAGGACACCCAGTTTTTGGCTTGGGAGTCTGGATGGGCTGTGGCACCATTAAACAGAGTAAGAAATTCAGCTTTGGGACTTCCCTGGTGGTGCAGTGGTTAAGAATCCACCTGCCAACTCAGGGGACATGGGTTCAAGCCCTGGTCCAAGAAGATCCCACATGCTGTGGAGCAACTAAGCCCATGTGCCACAGCTACTGAGCGTGCTCTAGAGCCTGTGAGCCACAACTACTGAAGCCCACGTGCCTAGAGCCCGTGCTCTGAAACAAGAGAAGCCACCACAATGAGAAGCCTGCACACCACAACAAAGAGTAGCCCCCGCTCGCTGCAACTAGAGAAAGCCCGTGCACAGCAGTGAAGACCCAACGCAGCCATAAATAAACAAATAAATTTATAGAAACAAAAAAAGATAGGAGGGGGGAAAAAAAGAAATTCAGCTTTGAGCGCTACCAAAAAGAAAGTTCCATTTGGGACACATAAGTTTTGACATGTCTGGGATATATCTAGGCTGAAAGTTCTGGTAGGCAGTTGTAAATATATCTTTAAAGTTTGTCAGAGAAATAAGACATGGAAATATCACTTTGGAGTCATCAGCACACAGCTGGGAACCAAATACAATGGAAGAGAGCCGCTGAGAATCAGTTGGTGGTAGAAAGTGACCAAAAATGTAAGTTGTGTGGTAGTGATGATGCAAGTTGTAAAGCTTGGTTAGCAAAAATTGGGTATCAAACCTACTCAGAATATCTGAGATGGAGACGGTTTCCAAACATTCCTCCTATGGTTCTCTCAAATTCATCTTCTTTTAATTGAAGAAATAAGTTAATAATATCTTTTGCACTCAATGTGTTTTTACTTACATATTTTAATGTTATATTTTATATCACATTTTAATACTTTATTAGTAGTATTTTAATAGCATATTAAATAATTTAATAACAAAAATGTGTGTGTGATCACCTAATGTGAAAAATTCTATCTTAGCACTTATAACACTGAATTAAAATACTTGATTTACATATCTTTCTCCTCCTACAGACTTTGAGCTTCTTATATGGGGTGATGCTTTACTCAATTTTCTATCCCAACGGTTTACTGCAGTACATGACACACAGTGGAAATCTTGTATGTATTGGATGGATGGATAGATGAATGGATGGAGAGATGGATGAATGGAGGGATAAAACAAGCCAGACGCTGTTTTTCCAACTTAACCTGCTACAATTAATTTACTGATTAAAACATTCTCTGCCACCAAGAAGGAGCATTGCGTCCAGGGCCACTATGCAGTTTCACAGATTGTTAACTGCACAAGGTAGCAAACAGGATTGAGTAAAGTCCAACCCAAGAAGAAACTTCTACACACGACGAAATTAGTCACACGATGAAGGGAAGGAATGATGGAATAAGGTAGTGGCAAGAGTGAAAACAGCTCAATAAAGTGAGAATTTCAAAAGCTCTAGTCACTCAGTGTTTTTTCAGTTGCTTCTAGAATTGTAGAGTTGTAGGGATTATAAATGGAAAAATGATTTTTAAATATGTTTGGAGAATTCTTAAACATGAGAAAACTCCAACAATCAATAAATAATTGTATGGTGGTTTTGTGCCTACAAATTTTAAGCACCTCTACATCAGACCTGAAGTTTATGCAGAAGAAAGACAGATTAGAAATATGAAGGGATGTCTAGCAAAGTCTGGAATTTGTAGGACATTCTGCTATAGTTAAACTGGCTTACCTCAGAGTTTTCTTCAAACTAGCAACATATATATACATATATATATATATATATATAATAAATTAACTCTATTAAAAAATAGGAAACTGGAAGCTTTCATACAAAAAACACTATTAAAATCAATAAACTGCTATAAGAAATCAAATAAATGCAATAATTAACCTATAATAATAATTGAGTCTTACGGAAGCTACACCAGCATCTATAATTTTCTATTTTAAAATACCCCATGCTTGTTTAATATATCCTTAAGTGTCAGACTTACTTTGTAAGTATCCAAATTATTATGATTAAAAACCAGTTCTTTGGAAAAATTAAATATTTTATTGCTAATGGAAAGTTCCTAGGATAGAAGAGAAATACGGGCTTTTAATTTGTTTTTGAAAACATACAAGTTAAAAATAGAAACCTCCTCCAAAAATCAGATTGCTTCTGAGTGTGATGCTCTATGGAAAAAGAAAGAAAAAAGCCACCTCAAAGTGAAATGTGATAAAATGTTATTCTGGCAGCTGCCATTTCACACTCCTCTTTACCATGAAATGCCATAACCTCACAGCTACCCCCGGCCAAAGGCAGGACTTTATTTCTTAACTTCAGATTTTACTGAACTTTTTAAAGCAAGCAGAGTCAGTTTTCAATCATGATAATATCAAAACCCAGGAGATTTCAAACTTAAATATGGAAAATGTTTGAACTTCAGATCATGATTTTTCTACTCTCCAACTGACATTCAATCAGGACAATCAGAAAGATACTCAGTTTTGCCATGGCAGAGTTAATGGTATGCAAATATCTCCCAACGCTCTGCAATATCATCTAACCACTTAACCAAAGACACTTTCAAGGGTGTCCCCCAAGGTGTGTGTGGAGGAACCTCGGGAGTCAAAATTCCAGGAGGGAGCAGCCTGCAGAATGCAGATGCTGAAGCTCACTCTGTGCCATGGACACAGCATCCCCTGGGGTAGAGCCCAGGAATCTTCATTTCTAACCAGTTCTGTGGGGATTCTGAACATTTAGTGAGTCTGCAATCTGCTGCTTTAGAGATTGCTCTTGATAATCTGGAACTGCTGCAACATTAGTGTCTCTTCTCTAGGTGGCAGCATCTGTGACTTGTTGAGTGTCATTGTGAATGTTGAAGGTCAACATTCAAAAATTTATCTCCAGAACAGGAATTACACATTGGATTACTCCAACTAAACCTTCACCTCTAAGCACTCTATCTGTAGAAAAACAAAAAAAAGTGGCAGGATAGATTTTGCATAACTTAAACCTCCAACTCAGACTTTAGAAATAAAAACAATTCAGTGGCCATCCTTGTATGAGTAAAGCTTTCTTTCCACAATTCAATGTGTAATGGAAGTGACAAATTTTAAGACAAGATGTTGTAAACATTTTTCTTGCCCTGACTGTTTAAGTTATGAGCCCCAAAGATCACATAGATCAGTGGTCAGCAAACATTTTCTGCAAAGGGCCAGATAATAAATATTTCAGGCTTTGCAGGCCGTACTGTCTCTGTCACAATTACTCAGCTCTGCCTTTGTCACCTGAAAGCAACCATAGACAATATATAAGAGGTTGTGTCCAATAAAACTTTATATATGAACGCTGAAATGTGAATTTCATGTGTCTCAAAATATTCTTATCCTTTTAATTTTTTCCAACTGTATGGTCTCAATGTTTGTGTCCCTCCAAAATTCATACGTTTGAAATCCTAATGGCTAATGTGATGGTTTTAGGAGGCAGGGCCCCTGGGAGGTGCTTAGGTCATGAAAGTGGAGCCCTCATGACTGGGATTAGCGTTCTTATAAAAAAAAGACCCCACAGAGGCCCCTTTCCCTTTCTGTCATGTGAGGATACTGTGAGAAGTCTGCAACCCAAAAAAGGACCCTCACCCAACTATGTTGGCACCCTGATCTCAAGCCTCCAGCCTCCAGAACTGTAAGAAATAAATTTCTGTTTTTTATGAACTGCCTGGTCTGTGGTCTTTTGTTATAGCAGCCTGAACTGACTAAGACACCAACCATTTAAAGTAAAAACTATTTTTAGTTCTTGGGCTGAACAAAAACATGTGGCAGCCAAGATTTGGCCCATTGGCAGTGGTTCGAAGACGCATGACAGATCAAATTTGTGGAGCATCATGTATTGCTAGTAACTGAGGTAAGTATTCAAAAATGACTTTTTTGAATATAAGACTGTAATCCAAGATCAATGCCTTGTCACTAGAGGATAAAAATTAAACAAACAAAAAGTCCTTATGACAAAACTTGGAATTCTGATTCAGAGTTGATTTCCAGACAACATCTTACCAAATAGAACTAACGCTTAGGTCAAATATTTCTAAACACATCTAACCTTCCTTCTGATACAGCCAAGCTATTAAAGGCCAGTGAATATGGGGGAATTGTTGGGGTCCATAGCATCACACAAGCAGAAATGCAGATGCAATCCATTCAGCAGGCAAATGCATGAAGGAACTTTTAAACACATGGAGTCCTGAATCTCCAACAGGAAGCCAGTACTGTTACCTGTTGTGTCTTGGCTCAGGGTTTCCTGGCTGCTGCTGCTGTAAGAAGGCACTGGAGTGATGGACAGTGAGGCTGGGCAAGACAGAGGCGTGGCCAGCTCAGTCTTGCGAGTGAGGGATTGGTGATATACCGGGATGCCTACATCTTTGGAGACGAAGAGAGGCAGATCTGATGGGAGGGTGGGTCTGCCTTGTGCATATGGATTTTTCCAGTGGGTGAGCCCAACTGCAACAGGCCCAGCAATGTCGTAACCTGGCAAGACAAACACATAAAGTCAGATCAGCAATCAAAGCCTTATACCGTATTTCTTTCTGTATTTCCCCCAAAGTCTTAGCTGCGCATCAAATCAAACACCACTTGAGATAAGGATGCATGTTACCAATAAATAGGCAGGAATTGTCACACTGGATGAATCTTGTTAACTAGTCAACCTATGTTTATTAAGCACATACTATGTTCTAGGTGCCCAGTCTTTGCCCTTAAGGAGCTCAGAGTCCAATAAAGGAGATAAGACTTGTGATCATAATGAAAAAGATAACTGAAAGTCTATTATGTTCTAGGTACTTTGCATAAGTGATTGTAATCCTTACTGCAACTGTACAAGGATACAATTACTATTTCCGGTTTATAGGAAATTGGACCTCAAATTGCCCTAGGTCAAGCAGCCATTAAGTGCCAGAGGCAGAATTTAAGCCCAGATCTGTCTGGCTCCAAAATCCATGTTCTTTCCCTTTTTCCAACTAACAACAGTACAAAGCAAGATGAAAGAAATAGTTTAAAGTGGGACAAAGACATTCCCCAGGATTTCAGGGGACAAAGCCCTTTCTAGGTGGAGGAACTAGGTCGTGGAAAAGATGGCATGAACTTGGCCTTCTAGGCAAGGGTTGCCACCTAAAACAATCAGAGGGACAGATCTGTTCTGTAGATATGTTTTGTTAGCCCACATTTTTCTTAATTTGAAGTAAAGTTCAAATTAAAATTGACAACAATAAAAGTCTAGAGCATTCTCAACAAAAATCCAGCTTTCTGTCCTCTCTTTAAAAATCTCTTGATCTTCTCCTAAAGATCAAGCAACACTGGACCACATTCCCACGTGGCAACTGTCAGCTGAAGCAACCACAGAGCCACTCTTTTAAAGCAGAGTAAAGGAATTCCTGTCTGCCACAGTCCCCACCATTCCCTAATACCTTACAGGCTTACTAAGCCTGCTTCCCTTATTTGTCTTACATGCCTGATCTCTGCAGGCCTTTGCATTTGCAACCGAGGTACAGAATTTAGAAATATAATATAAGTGTAGTCAGAAAAAAACAAGAATGGAAAGGTAGGTTGATACAAGACAGCTGAGGGTCTTAAATGCCAAGGTAAGAAAATTAGATTTTACTTGCTAGGCAAAGCAATATCCCTAAAAGTTTGTGAAGTGGGGACTGGCATAATCAAATGGACAGCAGCAAAAGGCAGAATCTGTGCCTCCTTCCTCTGGTGGTGACCCCTTCTGGGGAGATTCCTCTGACTCCCCCAAGCTGTCATAACCACGGTAAAGGGAGGCCCAGTAAAAGGTGTTGGTGTGCAGGGGCTGGAGGTGTGTGGGGAGAAAGTCCAAAGTGGGGAGTGGGTGTTGAGGCACCAAGAAAGCCCAAAAGGGGCAACAAGGGAGGAGGCGTGCATGGATCCTGCAGACTGGCCGATGTTGTCTGGGGCAGCCCTCCCACACCATGCGGGAAACCACTTGAACATGGATAAGTGTCAGACAGTCCCTGCCCACACTTCACAGTCAAGTGTTCCTTCTCTCTATGTGTCTCTCTCATGAGCTGAGTATCCCTCAAGGTCACAGGGTGTCTTAGTCATCTTTAAAACTCCCTCCCAGCATTTCTCTATTTGGCTTTTGCCCCTGGCATTCAATAGATACCCACTGTTCACCGTATTCTTCCTAGACCAGCGGCAAGGAGGTGACATAAGAGGCTGTGAAGCACAGGCCAGGCAAACATTATTAAGGGACCAAATTTAAATGTTGGCAGCAAGAAAGGAAAAGAGGTCCAGAGAGATATGCAACAATGACGTGGAAAGAAAGGAGTTTGGGGCCACCAGGTAGCTTTGTTTTTTGTTGGCAAGATGTCAGAGAAGACTTATGGCAAACAGAATGGTGGATTTCCTCATCCTCACTGGGACCATCAGAAGGACTGGCCTGGCAAGGGCTGAGGAAGGTTGAGTGTGTTTTTTTACACACGAGGAGGTGGAGCTTTAGTGGAAATATCTGTGCAGAAATGTCTGGCAGTAGACTGAAAAAAACAACGGAAATGAGGATTAGGAGACATAGGACCAGAGCTGTAAATCTGGAACTCATCCACATTGAAGCCATGCCCGATGCCCAGGAATGAACAATCTACTTCATTGTCATAAAATGATAAATCCACTAAAAGTTACAATACTGTCTAATGCTTATTGGCAATGTGCTAAGGGATCTATCAGGACCACCTCATTTAACCTCACAATAACCCTGTCAGGAAGGTACTAATATTCCCATTTGACAGATAAGGAAACCGAGGCTAAGGGACATTATTACTTCCACAAGGTCAATAACTACACAGAAATAACAGATTCAAGCCCAGGCTCATCAAAGACAACATGGGTGCTCTGGTCCCCTGCCTCGCACTGAGAACACAGGCAACAAGAAGGATTCTAGCAGATGGAATCGGGGTCTGTTTCCCCCTCTAACCGCTCGTAGGTTATTTATTCCTTTCTGAACAATTTTTTATAGAGGGATCTCAATGGACCAGAATGCACAAGGAAAGGGAAATGCTGACACCCTTGAGAACATGCTGACTGGACTGCTTGTACTCTTCTTGGCCAGTCACCTTCCTAAAAGTTAAGTGGAATACAGTGAGGTGAGTGATTCTTTCTCTGGTAAGGGCTACAGAGCCTCTGAAGATAATCACAGAGAACACAAATTAATGTTCAGAACGGCAATGGAGCCACAGCTGCAGTGGAGGCTAAACTGAATGCTACTGACTCCAAGGCTGCCCCCCGATCCTGTTTGTTGGACTAAACCTCTGATGCTAGTGTGTTTATTTTGTGATCAATACTCTTGGATCTCCCATAGCTCCTAAGAGTGTACTGGGGCATAGAAATGAAATTCTAGGAGGCACCATTTGAACTGATGTTCCATTATGTTTTTATTAAAAATGTGAAAACGTATTACCTCCTACTCACACCAGAGAATCCTTTTACAAGAAGAATAATTACTGGACCATGTTTTCCCTCACCTTGTTGTTTCATTTGGAAACTTGCTTAAATGCCTCTTCTCTTTCCATATTCCCAAGCTCCTTGGGAGTCATTATACAGAGAAGGGTGTATAATATCTATCACACACCATGAAAGCGTTAGGCTTAAAAGTCCCAAGGAACTCTGGACTCTCCATAATTTCAGGTTTTACCATTTCTTTCATAAAATGATAGCTAATTTATAACATATACTTAATTTTGAAAAAATATTGTTCACAGTGCTAAGAAGCCACCTGCTTTTTTTTTTTACTTTAGGAAATTACCACATCATTTAATCCAGAAATGGAGTTCATTAGCAAATATATTAATTCATGTCACTGATACAAATGAGCTATGATAAGATCTGCATAATTATGATGGAATAGAAATGGACCAGCCTAAATTTAAAAGCAACAATGAGGTCAAAGTATTTTGGGTGGTTGGTTATCCAACCATCCAAGGGAACAGCTAGTGTCCAAGTGCCCAAGAGGCAAGTAACAGGAATGTCACATTGGCAGCCTACTCACTCTCCCTCACCCACCACCCTGTCCCCAGGTCGGGGGTGGGGTAGAAGCAGGGGTCTCAGCTTTCTCTGAGTTGCATGCCAACACTATCACCCACTAGCCCCCAAATCCTAAACAGACATGTAAGGAACACTCAAAATTATAGACTGTCTTGAGAAAAAAAATGATGTTAATCAACTTTAAAGTTCTTAAATCTTTCATACATGAAAAAATGGGAGTTTACTATCAGAAAATAAGGAGTTTTCAGGACTTCCCTGGTGGTCCAGTGGTTGAGACTCCACGCTTCCAATGCAGGGGGCGCGGGTTCGGTCCCTGGTCGGGGAAGGCGCGGGTTCCATCCCTGGTCGGGGAACTAAGATCCCACATGCCATGCCGTGCGGCCAGAAAAAAAAAAAAAAAAGAAGAAAATAAGGAGTTTTCCAAGGGTCTCATGGATAGGTAGAAAAATTTCAGAAGGTGTCACTTTTTCTGTTGATTGGATTTTTTGGCAATTCTTTTGGCAATTCTTCAGTCAGGACATAGGTTCCTATAAGGAACTACATTAGTAGGAAGTCCAGAAGTGTGCTGTTCTCTTAAATGGAATTCCCTCACAAATGAGACACTTTTGTGTGAGATGACTATCCTGTAAGAGAAGGACGGAAGTACAGGGGATGAAAGAAAACAAAAAGAGCTTTTAAAAAAGAACTGCTAGACGACTCAGAGATGTCCTCCCTCCAGTACTTTGAGTATAAAGTTGTTAATTATCTGCTGCTTTTACTATAAATATTTTTAAAGTGCTTTGTACTGGACAGACTGTGGGCAGTGGACACTGCCTGATGACTGTGCTGAATCCATCCTCCACCCACACCCCTTCCTCCCAACAGAGTCACATTTTGTTTGGGAATTCATCCCACTCCCACACAGCTTGTGACTCAGGGCAGACTGACCTCACACTCCCCGACCTCCACATGGGCCATGATGGGTGTAAAGACCACGATCTTATCTCCCTTGTCAGTGATTTGCTGAAGGGTGGTCATGTGACCAAATCCCACACATTGAGATAGAAGTCTCTGAGGTGCTTCAGGGGAAAGTTTCAGCACCTCAAGTGAACACCTGAGGAAGGCACCAAAGCTCCTTTCTCTCTGATCACTGTTGAGCCTGAGTGAAATTCCTGGAACCACGGCAGCCTTGGGGCCACCATCAGGAAGATAGATTTTCCCAGGAAGGCAAAGGGGAGAAGTTCTTTCACAACATCATCAAGCAGCCTACTCAATCTGTCCTCCCAACAGGCCTTCCTATTATATGAAATAATAACTTTACTTATGGTTTCAGCCAGTTTGAGTTTGTTGAAACAGAAGCAACATTCAAGGGCCTTTCAGTTGCCCCATCACCTTCTGAGAAAACTGTGTGACATACACACTGCCCCTTCAGAGGTGACTTCATAGGTCAGTAAGAACCTGTTATATGAGTTTCCTAGGGCTGCTGTAACAAAGGATCACAAACTGGGTGGCTTAAAGAAAACAGAAATTTGGGCTTCCCTGGTGGCGCAGTGCTTGAGAGTCCGCCTGCCGATGCAGGAGACGCGGGTTCGTGCCCCGTTTCGGGAAGATCCCACATGCCGCGGAGCGGCTGGGCCCGTGAGCCATGGCCACTGAGCCTGCGCGTCCGGAGCCTGTGCTCCGCAAATGGGAGAGGCCACAACAGTGAGAGGCCCGCATAACGCAAGAAAAAAAAAACAAACAGAAATTTATCCTCTCACGGTTTTGGAGGCTGGAAGTCTGAAATCAAGATTTCAGCAGGGCTGTGCTCTCTCTGAAGTCTCTAGGGGGAAATTTGTTGTCTGCCTTTTCCTGGTTTCTTGTTTGTTTGTTTTTTAACATCTTTAGGGGAGTATAATTGCTTTACAATGGTGTGTTAGTTTCTGCTTTATAAAAAAGTGAATCAGCTATACATATACATACATCCCCATATCTCCTCCCTCTTGCATCTTCCTCCCTCCCACCCTCCCTATCCCACCCCTCTAGGTGGTCACAAAACACTGAGCTGATCTCCCTGTGCCATGCAGCTGCTTCCCACTAGCTGTCTATTTTACATTGTATATATGTCCATGCTACTCTCTCACTTTGTCTCAGCTTACCCTTCCCCCTCCCCGTGTCCTCAAGTCCATTCTCTACGTCTGCGTCTTTATTCCTATCCTGCCCCTAGGTTCTTCAGAACCATTTTTTCTTTTCTTTAGATTCCATATATACGTGTTAGCATACGTAATTTGTTTTTCTCTTTCTAACTTACTTCACTCTGTATGACAGACTCTAGGTCTATGCACCTCATTACAAATAGCTCAATTTCATTTCTTTTGATGGCTGAGTAATATTCCATTGTATATATGTGCCACATCTTCTTTATCCATTCATCCGACAATGGGCACTTAGGTTGTTTCCATCTCCGGGCTATTGTAAATAGAGCTGCAATGAACATAGTGGAACATGACTCTTTTTGAATTACAGTTTTCTCAGGGTATATGCCCAGTAGTGGGATTGCTGGGTCATATGGTAGTTCCAGTTGTAGTTTTTTAAGGAACCCCATACTGTTCTCCATAGTGGCTGTATCAATTTACATTCCCACCAACAGTGCAAGAGGGTTCCCTTTTCTCCACACCCTCTCTAGCATTTATTGTTTGTAGATTTTTTGATGATGTCTATTTTGACTGGTGTGAGTTGATACCTCATTGTAGTTTTGATTTGCATTTTTCTAATGATTAGTGATGTTGAGCATCCTTTCATGTGTTTGTTGGCAATCTATATATCTTCTTCGGAGAAATGTCTATTTAGGTCTTCTGCCCATCTTTGGATTGGGTTGTTTGCTTTTTGATCTTGAGCTGCATGAGCTGCTTGTAAATTTTGGAGGTTAATCTTTTGTCAGTTGCTTCATTGGCAGATATTTTCTCCCATTCAGAGGGTTGTCTTTTTGCCTTATGTTTTCCTTAGCTGTGCAAAAGCTTTTAAGTTTCATTAAGTCCCATTTGTTTATTTTTGTTTTTATTTCCATTTCTCTAGAAGGTGGGTCAAAAAGGATCTTGCTGTGATTTATGTCAGAGAGTGTTATGCCTATGTTTTCCTCTAAGAGTTTTTTTTTTTTTTTTTTTTTTTGCGGTACATGGGCCTCTCACTGTTGTGGCCTCTCCCGCTGCGGAGCACAGGCTCCGGACGCGCAGGCTCAGCGGCCATGGCTCACGGGCCCAGCCGCTCCGTGGCATGTGGGATCCCCCCGGACCGGGGCACGAACCCGCGTCCCCCGCATCGCAGGCAAACCCCCAACCACTGCGCCACCAGGGAAGCCCCCTCTAAGAGTTTTATAGTGTCTCACCTTTCATTTAGGTCTTTAATCTATTTTGAGTTTATTCTGTGTATGGTGTTAGGAAGTGTTCTAATTTCATTCTTTTACATGTAGCTGTCCAGTTTTCCCAGCACCACTTATTGAAGAGGCTGTCTCTTCTCCATTGTATATTCTTGCCTCCTTTGTCATAGATTAGTTGACCATATGTGCGTGGGTTTATCTCTGGGCTTTCTATACTGTCCCATTGATCTATATTTCTGTTTTTGTGCCAGTACCATACTGTCTTGATTATTGTAGCTTTGTAGTATACTCTGAAGTCCGGGAGCCTGCTTCCTCCAGCTCTGTTTTTCTTTCTCAAGATTGCTTTGGCTATTCAGGGTCTTTTGTGTTTCCATACAAATTGTGAAATTTTTTGTTCTAGTTCTGTGAAAAATGCCATTGGTAGTTTGATAGGGCTTGCACTGAATCTGTAGATTGCTTTGGGTAGTACAGTCATTTTCACAATGTTCATTCTTCCAGTCCAAGAACATGGTATATCTCTCCATCTATTTGTATCATCTTTAATTTCTCTCATCAGTGTCTTAGAGTTTTCAGCATACTTTGTCTCCTTAGGTAGGTTTATTCCTAGGTATTTTATTCTCTTTGTTGCAGTGGTAAATGGGAGTGTTTCCTTAATGCCTCTTTCAGATTTTTCATCATCAGTGTATAGGAATGCAAGAGATTTCTGTGCCTTCATTTTGTATCCTGCTACTCTACCAAATTCATTGATTAGCTCTAGTAGTTTTCTGGTGGCATCTTTAGGATTCTCTATGTATAGTATTATGTCATCTGCAAACAGTAACAGCTTTAATTCTTCTTTTCCAATTTGTGTTCCTTTTATTTCTTTTCCTTCTCTGATTACTGTGGCTAAAACTTCTAACACTATGTTGAATAATAGTGGTGAGAGTGGACAACCTTGCCTTGTTCCTGATCTCAGTGGAAATGGTTTCAGTTTTTCACCATTGAAAACAATGTTGGCTGTGGGTTTGTCATATATGGCCTTTCTTATGTTAAGGTAAGTTCCCTCTATGCCTACTTTCTGGAGGGATTTTATAATAAATGGATGTTGAATTTTGTCAAAAGCTTTTTCTGCATCTATTGAGAGGATCAAATGATTTTTCTCCTTCAATTTGTTAATATGGTGTATCACATTTATTGATTTGCGTATATTGAAGAATCCTTGCATTCCTGGGATAAAGCCCACTTGATCATGGTGTATGATCCTTTTAATATGCTGTTAGATTCTGTTTGCTAGTATTTTGTTGAGGATTTTTGCATCTACGTTCATCAGTGATATTGGCCTGTAGTTTTCTTTCTTTGTGGCATCTTTGGTCTTGGTATCAGGGTGATGGTGGCCTCGTAGAATGAGTTTGGGAGTGTTCCTCCCTCTGCTATATTTTGGAAGAGTTTGAGAAAGACAGGCATTAGCCCTTCTCTAAATGTTTGATCGAATTCACCTGTGAAGCCATGTGTTCCTGGGCTTTTGTTTGTTGGAAGATTTTTAATCACAGTTTCAATTTCAGTGCTTGTGATTGGTCTGTTTATATTTTCTACTTCTTCCTGGTTCAGTCTCGGAAGGTTGTGCTTTTCTAAGAATTGGTCCACTTCTTCCAGGTTATCCATTTTATTGGCATATAGCTGCTTGTAGTAATCTCTCATGATCCTTTGTATTTCTGCAGTGTCAGTTGTTACTTGTCCTTTTTCATTTCTAATTCTGTTGATTTGAGTGTTCTCCCTTTTTTTTTCTTGATGAGTCTGGCTAATGGTTTATCAATTTTGTTTATCTTCTCAAAGAACCAGCTTTTAGTTTTATTGATGTTTGCTATTGTTTCCTTCATTTCTTTTTCATTAATTTCTGATCTGATCTTTATGATTTCTTTCCTTCTGCTAACTTTGGGGGGTTTTTTGTTCTTCTTTCTCTAATTGCTTTAGGTGAAAGGTTAGGTTGTTTATTCGAGATGTTTCTTGTTTCTTGAGATAGGATTGTATTGCTATAAACTTCCCTCTTAGGGGCTTCCCTGGTGGCGCAGTGGTTGAGAGTCCGCCTGCCGATGCAGGGGACACAGGTTCGTGCCCCAGTCTGGGAAGATCCCACATGCCGCACTGCGGCTGGCCCCGTGAGCCATGGCCGCTGTGCCTGTGCGTCCGGAGCCTGTGCTCCTCAACGGGAGAGGCCACAGCAGTGAGAGGCCTGCGTACCGCAAAAAAATAAAAAATAATAAATTTTAAAAAAAAACTTCCCTCTTAGAACTGCTTTTGCTGCATCCCATAGGTTTTGGGTCATCGTGTTTTCATTGTCATTTGTTTCCAAGTATGTTTTGATTTCCTCTTTGATTTCTTCAGTGGTCTCTTGGTTATTTAGTAGTGTATTGTTTAGCCTCCATGTGTTTGTATTTTTTACAGATCTTTTCCTGTAATTGATATCTAGTCTCATAGCATTGTGGTCGGAAAAGATACTTGATATGATTTCAATTTTCTTAAATTTACCAAGGCTTGATTTGTGGCCCAAGATATGATCTATCCTGGAGAATATTCCATGAGCACTTGAGAAGAAAGTGTATTCTGTTGTTTTTGGATGGAATGGCCTATAAATATCAATTAAGTCCATCTTGTTTAATGTATCATTTAAAGCTTGTGTTTCCTCATTTACTTTCATTTTGGATGATCTATCCATTGGTGAAAGTGGGGTGTTAAAGTCCCCTACTATGATTGTGTTACTGTCGATTTCCCCTTTTATGGCTGTTAGCATTACTTATGTATTGAGGTGCTCCTATGTTGGGTGCATAAATATTTACAATTTTTATATCTTCTTCTTGGACTGATCCCTTAATCATTATGTAGTGTACTTCTTTGTCTCTTGTTTTTTCCTGGTTTCTGATGTGGCTGGCAATCCTTGGTGTTCCTTGGCTTGTAGACATATCACTCTAACCTTTGCCTCTGTCATCACATGATGCTCTCCCTGTATGTATATATCTGTGTCTCTTCTCCCCTACTTACCAGGCAGGACATGAGTCACACTGAATTAGAAGCCCCACCCTAAGTGAATATGACCTCATCCTAACTTGATTACATCTGTAAAGACCCTATTTCCAAATAAGGTCACAGTCAAAGGTACCACTGGTTAGAACTTCAATATATCTTTTGGTGGAACAAATTCAATTCGAAACACCCTGACATGGTGGCCACAGCTGACTAGACCAGGGAATGGTACTAGGCCCACAGCAATTTAACAAGAGTGACATCCAATGTGAGTCAGATTACTTGGGCTCAAATCCCAGCTCTTACTACCCATGTATTCTTTATTACTTTTTAATCTTTCAAGAACTTAGTTTCCTCATCTGTAAAATGGGGAAAATAACAGTATCTATCACATGGGATTGTGAGGATTAAATGAGTAAATACAGGAAAAACAACTAGAACAGCACTTGGCACAGAAAGCTTCCATATGGTCCTCACTGTTTACCCCTCCACTTTCACTGACAAGTGTCTTAATAGAGGTCTCTACTCACAGCTCATCACTCCTTATTCAGAGCCTTGTAAGCTGGCTCCCCTCCCACCATCCACTGACATGGGATGTCACCAGGGCAGACTTTTAACTGTAACCCTCCTCAGTCTCCCCTTCTAGAAATTCTCTGGGCATTTCAAGAAACGTACTTGATAGGTTTTCCCACCACTGCCGTTATTTCTATCCTAATTGTGCTTCCCCCAAAGATTGGTCTTTGACCCTCTACACACTCAATATACTGATGCCCACTCTTATAATCTCATCCTCTTCCAAAGATTCAACTGAACTCTCTGTGAAGAGAATGCCAATATCTTCATCTCCTGCCCATTCTCTCCACATTTCCAACTTCCTGTGGGTCATTCTGAGGTGGGGGGGTCTCACTGGGACCTCAAACCCAACACACTGGGACCCTAGAGCCATGCAGTCCTCTTCCTGACCTCTGTATTTCAATGAACGGCTCAGACTCCCTGTCAACCTGACTCAAAGTCTCAGGGCACACTATCTGAGGCACATCCAGGCAATGACTAGTCCTCCTGACTCTTCCATGCCTCTCCCTCCAGACCTGCCTCTCTATCCCACTTCCCAAGTTCATTACTGTCTCATGTCAAGACCACAGTCTGAGCCACTTACTCTGTCATAACACCAGATTCTCGCACATGAAATCCATCCTGTTCACCACCCAAATAACCTTTCATACATGCATTCATCCTGTCACCTTCCTACTCTGAACTCTAAACGACCTCCCACTACTTAACAAATGTCTTTAGGAATGTCATTTTAGGTTATTTAGTGTTTTCAAACCAAGGTCCATGAACTCTCCACAGGGATTTTTAAGTTGTTTTCATTTTTCATTTAAAAGTCAATTTAATCATTTAAAAATGAGTATGTGCATCCCATGGACCAAATTTTGCCACTTAATTTTAGTGCCTGAGTTTGCTTTTGTGTTTCCATCAAGTTGCCACCAGTTGGTACACTTAATGAGAAGAGGAGAGAGAGGAGAATGTCAAGGTGCATCCATACCAAACAAAGATCCAATAATCTCACCTGAGTGAGCATTAACAGAGATTTCAGAGTGGGTTGAACAGAGAGAGGTGGTGGCACAGCAGTTACCATAAACACTGTAAATACTGAGCTCAGTGCAAAGAACCTTCACTGCTGCAGCCAGGACCACGTTGCATTACAAGCAGTGACTGCATTTCAGCAAAATAACAATGCCCATCATCTTAAATTAATGCGGTGAATTTGTGGTTGTTTTTCTTCTCAGTGTTTTAAATTTCATTTATAAATTTGATTTGATTTTTATGGCTATTTGGAAAATAAGGTGTCTATAGTTACATTTTATGTTGGAACATACTTAGGTATCCTTATAATAAAAATAATTTAAATCCATTTGAGAGGCTCATAATTATTACTTCTTTTTACAGGGGTCCACATTGCTGGAGTCTGAGAAACCATGACACTGTGTTTCAAAGCATGAGCTTGTGTCAAACAGACCTGGATTGGAATCCTAGGCACATCCATTTCTGGCTGTGAGGCAAACAGCAAGTTTCCTCATCTGTAAGATGGGGAAATGACAGTACCTTCCTCATAGAGTCCCAATTAAGTAAAATAATGTATGTCAAGGGCCAAGAGCTGCTGACAAATGATAAGTGCAAAATAAATGTTAGCTGCAAGTATCACCATTATTCTTTTGTTTCTAAGTCGTAGCCAAGATTCTTAAATCAAGAAAAGTTTGAAAGGAAGTGGAAAGGAGAGGAAAGATTCGGCAGACAGAAAAATAATCATGGTCACTCTTCCCTTTTTGACCAAAATAAAACATGTTTAAGGGTGAGCAGGAAGGCGGCTGGGAGAGTGCTAGGTGAACACAGTATATTCTGCCAGGATCCTACTGTCTCCATAGGGGGGTCCCTCATCCAGGGAGGAAGGGATAGAGAACCACACACCCCAAACTGCAGACTTCAAGTTTCTGAGAAGGCCATGTGCTATGACATGGAATTTTATTTCTGAGTCAGGGGACAGGACAGCTGGCATACACAGAATCCCCCAAAGCATAGCTAGCATTCAGTAACACTGATTTGTTATTTTATGCATGTATGCATTCATTAACTTATACTTATGGGAAATGTACATTTTCTATTTGCAGTTGTGATATAAATTTTTTTTAAATAAATGAAAATAAATCTTAAAGAGTCAGTTTCAATATTAAGTACATAATAATATAGGTGATACGCAAATGAAAGAGAAAGCAAATGAAGAAAAGTTGGGAAACCTGTGTTTTGTTTTGTTCTGTTTTGTTTTGTTAAATCTCTCTGGATCACATTTCCTCCATCCATCTCTATGCAAAAGCAATAAGGATCCACAAGAGGGCACCCCAACAAGGTGAGTCCACAAGTATTTACCCTGACTCTGAAAATAAATTTGATGCACTTACCCTTTCTGCTCACTCCTTCCATAGCCCTGCACCCCCAACCTTTACAGGCGATAATCATTTTCATTAAAAAGCGGCACAGTTGCTCACCTATGGTGATCTGGCTGACACAACTGTAGTAGCTGCCCGTCGTTGCGGAGGAAAGGTTATAACTCCCACTGCTTATATCTTTGTCTGTTTAAGAAAACAAAAGAGGAGAATGTTAATTACATCCTGGTAAACACCATGACCACAAAGTAAATATATGACTCTGGTAAATAAACCAGCTGTCTGTGTCTGAGTATCCCATACTTATTCATTGGTTCATTCATTGACATTTAGGGAATGCTAGGTGCACTGGAACATTTCAACAAACAACCCAGACTGTCACACAGGCAATTTCAGTCTGGTGTCACTTTATTATAATGGGGGGAGGGTGCCGGGGGAGGGTTACAGGGCAAGGTGAGAAAACACCTGACCCAGACTAGAGGGTATCAGGTAAGGCTTCCTGGGGGAAGTGAACTAGGCAAAGGGGGGATGAATTGAGGGGAAGGATCCGGGCAGAGTGCTATCATCTTGTCTGGAGACTCGGAAGCCTCTGCTTCACGAGTTAGCAGCTGAACACAGTACAAGAGAGGTGCACAGCCGCTGGACTACGAGGGGTCTTATAAACCACGTTAACAAGTTTGGATGTTGCCAAGAGAGCAGGATCCCATTTTCATTTCAGAAAGATCACTTTGAGGCAGCAAGAACAGTCAGGAGGAGGATGAAAGGAGAGGCAGAAAGACTCCTTTATGAGGCCACTGCAGTCATCCTGACAAGAGATGGTGGTGGCTAAACCATGGGAGGAGCAGCCGTGGAGACAGAGAAGTGGGTGCAATTCCCTGCAAGGCTCGAGTGCAGCCAGCTGCACTGCAGTCCTCACTACCGTGAGCAGACCATATTCCCGACAGAGGGGCAAAGACACCAAAACCTCCCATTCACACGGCACCTTAGCATTTTCAGCCACATCGTCTCACGCACAGCGTGAAATAGGGCGAGCATCACCCCACCTCTCTGGTGAAAAAGCTGAGGCTCCAGGCAGCCGAGCACCTTGCCCAAGGTCACACGACAGCATGTGGCAGAACAGAGCTCAAATCGAGATCAGAACTGCCTCAAATTGTTTATGAAGAAGGCAGGGCATACGTGATTTAAAATATCAAAATAAATACATATTGTCTAATATAAAACGGTACAGTTTACACAGAGTTACTATAAGAATGGCTGCGAAACTGACCTGAAGGAAATATTTGAATATTACATGTTACGGGATACCAGGAAAACTTTGAAACTCTGATCTATAATGATGAAAATGAGAAGTCCGAGGGAAAGAAATAATCAAGAATGTCAAATGTAGTCAAAGAGAAAGGGTTTCTAGAAACGTACTGAGTCATATTTTATTGAGAGAGCAATGCGGATTTTGAGAGAAGATGGCTTTGCAGATGAACATTCTAGGAGGAAAGAACAGCAGGTACCTGGACAGAGGGCAGGAAATGGGAGTCATCCGCCGGGGTGTCCGGATATGCCTGTGGTTTGAAAGCAGCTGGAAAGTACTGACAAAAGCAGGTAGTGAGCCAGACGGCCTGGAAGTAGTCGGGGCCCGTAGAGGCCACATAAAGGCCACTGTAGGTCCACAAACACGGACGTAAAAAAATATTTTAAGACTATTTTTGTTGTGGGGAAAATTAATTCGAGCAAGTGCACGTGGCCAACTTCTCCTCTAAGAAATATTCCCAGACCATGCCCCCCTCTCTAGGGGGCTTCCGGGAACAGTAGACACACCCCCAACAGCACTGCGCATGCGAGATTGCACTAATTTTATGGGTATCCCAACCATGTGCTTGTCAAGGGCAGGTCCACACGTTTTTCAGTTTGTTATCTCCAGAGCTTAGTGCCTTGCCTGGCATAAGGTGAATCCTCAATATATGTTCGTTGGTTGAAAGAACAAAGGAATGCATGAAATTAAAGAAAGGATAACAAATGACCATTTCCCCTTCCTATTAGTTATAACTTCAGTAGAGGTTGCCGTGATCAAAAAGAAGGAGCACAGGGCTTAGAGTCAGCACACCTAGGGTTTGAAGCCCCAGCTTTGCTGCACATGAACTCCTTGAACTTGGTCAAGCTGTTGACTTCCTTTAGTATTGGTCTTTCCATCTGAAAATGGTGACAATAATGCTTATCTCACTTTTTCTGGGCTAGGGGTTGGCAGGTGGAAGAGGATAAGGCATGGCTAATAAAAATAAGTCAGCTACACAAAATGTTAGCAAGTCATTCCAGATATATTTGTGGAATCAGCTGAATCAACAAAACCCAGACCTAAAACATATCAAACTACTCTAAGCTTGTCATTCCTAATTTTTTTTTAAACCCTTCACTAACAATCTGTCCTTAAAAGATTTTGGAAGGGAGGATACCTCCCAGGGACAATGTCAATGGCATCAAAGGGGGGAGGAGGGTGAAGGGAGGGATTCAAGAGCCACAGAAATGCTTCTGAATGGAGAGAAAAGGAATGAAGGAGAAAAGCACATTGAGAAATCAGTAATCAATAAAGAAGCAGAATGCTTGAGTTAGGAATGAATGCCTGGGAAGAGGCTGTGCATACATTTGAACAGGAAAAACTACTGAAATTTGACTTGAATCTGAATGGTAAAACTAGGGCATAGTTTGGGTGGCAATATTTTGAAAAGACTCAAAGAGCAGAAGTACAAAGACCTGTGGCAGTTTGGGTACAAAGTGACTCTGTAAAGGAAGTTGTTTTCCTATATAAGAATTAAAACAAAAATGTTAGATTTTTGTGGGAGGGCTTGACTATCCATTTAATCCTTTAGGAACCAACTATAGTTAAAAAAACAAAATCAGGTACCTAGTGGAAGAACTTGAGACTATGAATAAGGTTAATAAACTTTGTGGGTTCTGGAGTCAGTATCCAGATTAGATACCTGGTTCCAACCCTTGGGCACAATACTTTATCTCTACGGGGTTCTGTTTCCTTGTATGTACAATGCAAATAATAAAGGCACTTACTTTATAAAGTAGTACATAGAAAGTATCCAATTAGTGTTAGCTATTATTTTTATCTTATACTTAAAAAGAACAAAGGTACCCATAAAATAGAATACCATATAGCAAAGGAAAAGAATGAAGCAAAGCTACACAAAATACTATCAATGGATCTCATAAACATAATGTTTAATGAAAGAAGCAACACCCAAATGATATATGATTATATTTATGAAAATTTCAACAACAAAACTAAATTGTATTATTTATAGATGCGTATATAAATGGTAAAACAGTAAAGAAAAGTAACAAAATAATTAGCACAAAAGTCAGCATGGTGATTACATTTGGTGAGGAAGAAAGCAGTTTGAAATTGTGAAAAGGTACAGGGAGTGGGGGTAGGTTCTATGGTGCCGGGAATGTTCTATTCTTGACCTAGGTGGTGGTAACACAGTATTCATTTTATAACTATTTGTTAAATTATAAATTTGTCTTGCCCACCTGTCTGTATGTACAATAGCTTTTTTAAGAAGCAAAGGGGGCAGAAATCACAGTAGGGCAAATTAGGAATGCAAATTCTGCAAAAAATGTCTAAAAAAATGAGATGGTGGTGGATTCATACAACAATAGTCATTGAGTACTTACTCCTTGCCAGGCACTATGCTAAATATTCATTATTTCATTTACATCATTATTTCATTTGTGCTCCAAAACAACTCTGTTAAGGTAGGTGTGATTATCCCACTATCCAGATGAGGAACCAGAGGCTCACAAAATCAGGGAATTTGCCCAGAGTCACACTTCAGGGAAGTCACAAAGCTGGAATTAAAACCTAGGTCTGTCTTACACTAGACCAATATTTGAGAACAAAGGCAAAGACAGAGGAGGACAGATTAACATCATAAGCTGTGTTAGGTGGATTCCTGTTGTATCTGGTGCTACATCTTTGACAGTCATTTATTTGATGAGGTTCTGCAGGGAATGAGATAGACATCATCTCGGGGATTCTGTTTTCAGGGGCCCACTTAACAGAAACATGTGACAAAATTAACCCAATTTTCTTTGTCTCAAATTTTTTTGGGTATACTTATAAACAGTATGGTCTTATAACCAAATAAAATCAGGCCCATCTCAACATTCAACCTATCTTTCATCTTAACCACAGCAAAAAAAGCAGTTACCATGCCTATTTTCATTTTTCCACCGAATGCAGAATTTTGGTAGATACGTAGGCAAAACTAAACAAAAAATGTCAATATAAAATGATAATTATAATATCTAATTTGGGAAATTTTTAAAAAGAAATATAACTAAAATGCAAAATAATCATAGTATACGAAGACATGAGCTGGGTGCTCAAAATCAATTATTCGGGGAGAGGTTAACATATTAAATTTAGAGTTAGTGAAACAAAATGTAATGAATATGTGTAGAATTCGTTAGGTAAGATTTAACCACAAGTAAGAAGGGTAATTATTAAAATAACAGAAATAAACTATATTTCCAAACCAGTTTGCTATGCTGGAGGGGGTGGGAGACAGATGGTGGGGAAGAACGGGAGAAGAAATTTAACAAAAAAATTCTACTTAGATAAGAGAAATAAATGAGAAAGCATAGGAAAAAAACAAGACAAAGAGAAAACCTGAAGTAAAATGGTAGAATTAAGTTCAATTACACTAGTAATAACAATGCATGTAAATGGTCTAAATTTGTTATTTAAGAGATCGTGAGATGGATTTGGAAAGCAAAAAGAAAATCAACTAAATGCTATTTATAAGAGAAACACTTAAATCATAAGGACACAGAAATGTTGAAAGTAAAAGATATAAAAAGATACAGCAAGCATTAATCAAAATAAAGCTAGAGTAGCTATGTTAGTTTTAGATGAAAAAGGCTTTAAAACAAAAAGCAATTATTAAGGATAAAGACAGTCAATAAATAATGATAAAAGGTTCAGGTCTGATTCTTCAGGAAGATATTAAAAAATGTTACATCTGAGTTATTTGAGATAAAATAACCTCAAAATATATGAAGCAAAAATTAATAGAGCTACAAGGAGAAACTGACAAATCCATCATCAAGAGGGGGAGATTTTAACACAATAACTGATCAGTTGAGCAAGAAATGTTTGGAAAAATACGGAAAATTTGAGACTGCAAATCACTTGTTAAAGTGAAGAGCTGGATTTACTATCTCTGGGGTGGGCCTGGAATTCTGCATTTTTTTCCATTTTATTGATATATAACTGACAACTGCATTTCTAATAGACTCCCAGGTGGTGACAATGCTACTGGTCTAGGATCTCCAGGTCCTGGTAAAATCCTCCCCTGGAATCCACAATCCACAAAGCCTGGGAAAACATCTCACTGGCAAGAAAGGAAGGACAAATTTAAAAAGGAAAAGAAAATGTTTTCATTAAACCCTTAAAAACATATTAGAAGTCTGCTTATACATATGGACAGATAAAACTCAAGAATTACCAAACAGACAAATGATGCGTAACTACTGACTTTACCAAAAAATTCACCATATGATTCCTTTAATTACTACCCTACACAAGTGTACTGGAAATACCATTTAATTTACAAAATACATATTTATTGTGCAGAGTGAGCTACAACAGTTTACCACATCTGGTTGGGTTTTTTTTTTTTTTTGTCTTTTTGTAAATCACTTAAAATTGTTTATAAAAGGCTCTAGAGAATCCACTGGTAAGAAAACAAAACAGTGTGGGGTGTGTGTGTGTGTGTGTGTGTGTGTGTGTATGTGTGTGCATATGTATGTCCCTCAGAAATATTGGTGTGATTTATTCTATGTCTGCTGTGTATTTTATAGGCTTACAGAAAAGTTAATATTCAAGTCCAATCCTTTCCTCCTAGCTGTGTCGCCTGTATCTCATCACCTAAGCTCCCTGGGCCTCAAATTCCTCCTTTATATTGTGACTGAAATTCATTCATTTAAAAAACATTGGGGCTTCCCTGGTGGCGCAGTGGTTGAGAGTCCGCCTGCTGATGCAGGGGACACGGGTTTGTGCCCCGGTCCGGGAAGATCGCACATGCCGCGGAGCGGCTGGGCCCATGAGCCGTGGCCGCTGAGCCTGCGCGTCCGGAGCCTGTGCTCCGCAACGGGAGAGGCCACAACAGTGAGAGGCCCACGTACCGCAAAAAATAAAAAAATAAAAATAAATAAAAAATAAATAAATAAAAACATTGAGTACCTAGCACATACAGTAGATGCAGGCTGGCACCAGGTAGGAACTGGTGCCTTGGAAGGTCTCCCCTAAGGTGTTGATGAATTAATCAAAGTGTAGAGAGTGTGCGTCACTCCACAGAGCTTTCCCTACAGTAATGACAATAAACACACCACAGTGCTGTGTACTACATTGCTCTAGGACTTTCTAGGTTTACATAACATTTTCACCTTTGCTCTTTCATGTAACTCTGCAGCAGCATTAGGAGACAAGCAGGGCAGGGACCAGCTGTGATAGTACTAGGAGTTGTTCCCTCCTTTGCGTCTCCCACTGGACCTGAGCTAGACCCAAATCCCTGGAGGGCAAGGCCATCCCTTATCCACCTTCTGTCCACAGTGCCTAGCTCTGCCTAATGCATAAAAAGCACAACAAATGTTTGCCAAAGACTCTAGTAAGCTTTCAAATACTATAGTCACCGTTCCTGCATTTTAAACACTGGGCCTGATACTCATTATCTCAGCTTCCCTTTGATTCCACCCTTGCAGGCAAAGTGGCCAAAAGACCTTGCAGGAACCCTAATTAGAGAAAAGCCTTTCCTTTCGTTTCTTTCCTCCTTGTACCTATTTGATTCAGTGTTGAAAATCCCACATTCTTTTTCATTTTTTCTGGAAGGTAAAGATCCATGCCTCTTCATTACAATGTAAGATTCATGAGAACAGTTTTTAATTTTGTTTTTACTTCCAGAACCCAAAACAGTACCTGACACATAGTAAGCACTCACAAAACATATGTTGAATTGTTCTAGAAACTTCCTTGGTAGCTACAGACTGTTTGTCTAGGACTAAGTTCTAATAGAAAAATCCACACGCCTATTACAAAGAACATCATGTTTTAAAGGAAAAGATTAAAGTGCTCCTTCACAGGATCAAAATAAAATTTTAATTTTGCCCCAGAAAGAAACTTTTAAAGTGTGAAGGGCTGAAGGTCAAAAACTAATCTGTGTAGACTTTGTTGCAGCTTCTTAATCAAAAAGGATCCTAAATCAATGTTGACCATGAGTGTCTGGATTGCATAATGACAAGCATGCCAGGTGGTAGAGGGCAAAAACAAGAGAAGTCCTCAAACAGCTCCTTGGATTTATTTTGCAGCTAAAGCATGACTTCCAGCCCGTTAGCATACATCTGATTTCACCACATAGTGTGGACACTTTTGCTCTTTTGTTCATTCTTATTTTATGAAGGGTAAAAGTTATATTGCTTATTTGCAATAGGAAAATGAAGTTTTAAAAATGTGTGCGTGGTGTACTACCCCTTGCTAGAGTCCATTCAGTCCTTCAGTCGATCAGACAGCCAAGGATTGCTCACCCAGTATATGCCAGGTGCTGGGCTAAGCAACAGGAATATAAAGATAAAGATGTAGTCCTTGGCCTTTGGGATTTTACAACCCACGGAGAGGAGTCCTCATTACAGTACAAAATGAAAAGCTGTTGGGGAGAGGAGTACCCTGAAAGGATCCAAGACAGGAATCCAGTAGGATGGGGAGGTCAAAGGAGAGGGGGAGTGAGCCTCATAAAGGAGGAAGGGGCTGTGTTTCAGAGCATGGGCCAAGGTTCAGACACCTGAGAAAACCAGGTGCAATCAGCCACGCCCAGCCACCTCCCTCCCTAAAAGGTGGGATGCTGGGGCCGAGGGCAGCGGGAAAGAAGGATGGTCAGCTTCTGAAGGGCCTTGTTTGCCAACCTAGGGAGGTTAGACTTTGACCTGTAAGCAGAGGGGAGCCCTTGGAGAGTGTTAAGCAGAGGAATAACAGGATCAGATTTGCAACTGGGATCAGAGAGGTGGGGAAAGAGGCAGAGAGACCGCTGGGAGGCTGCTACCACAGTCAAAATTGGCAGTGACGGTGGCCTCGACCAGCATAAGAGGAGGGGGCAGGGAGAGGAGAAAACAGAGTAGAAAGACTTTAAGGAAGAGGAACCAATGGGACTTGGTAGTTGAGCGTATATGGGCTGGGAGAGGCAGTTGACAGTAATAGCTATGCTTACTGAGTACTCACTATGTGTCTCTCATATGCTCTTACAGGTACTGTTGCATTTAAACCTCAGAGTGACCCCATTTTACAGATAAGAAAATTGAGACACAGGAGGTGAATTGGTTTGCCCAAGGTCACTGTTAGTATATTCTGGTAAGGGAGGACTCAAAGACGACTCCCAGGATTCTAGTCTAGGTGACTGCATAGAGCATGCTGGCCCCACCAATGTCTCCTGTCTTGGATGTCATGCTCCACCAATACCATGCTGCTGGAAGCTGCCTTTACGCGCCCTGTCATCTATCCCCTTCATCTTTGTTCATGCTGTTGCCCCTCTCTGGAATGCCCTTCTTTTCGCAATTGGCCTTTTAACATCGTCTCCTTCACGTAACTCTTCCTGACCTATCCCTCACTCCCCCCATCCCCTCTCCCGCAGCACTGCATTATAAATCTCCTTAGGAGCCTATTTCCTCCAGCTGACTGTGCTATCCTGAGAGAAAGAGTGAGATCTCATTTATTCTGGTACTCCATGATCCAGTAGCTGGATCTCAGTAGCTGGAGTGATTCTATAGGACACAGGTATGGGAGAGGAATTCTGTTTTGGACACAATGAGTTTGCAATGTCAGAGGAGTGTACAGGTAAAGAAGTCTAGCAGACAGCTGGGTAGACAAGCATAGCACATACAAGAAAGAAGTTCTGAGTTGGTGATTTCTATTTATTCGGGAGTCACCCGAATAAAGACAAAATGACAGGTGAGGAAGTTATGTCCTAGGCTCTCATCTCTTAGCTTCGCTCCATTCTGTGTTGCATGGTTAGGCTTGGCTCTCATTACACCCCCCCCCATACCCCCTTCCAGTCAGAAGCCCTGAACTTCTGGTCATCCACTGCCCTTTAGCCTTTGCTCAAGCCATGCCTTCTCACTGGGATTACCCACACAGCTGCCCATACGTGGTGAACGTCCGCATGAACGAGCACATTTTCTCCTCTTCCTAACTGCCCCCAGCCCCAGGCTCTTCAGCCAAACTCTCCAGCCTGCCTTCAAGCCCCCCACTCATTAGGTGAGACTAAGTAAATTCTTCAACCTATCTGGGCCTCAAGCTCTTCAAGTGAATACAGGGCTAACACTGGACTAGTTTCTTAAAGATGGTTGCGAGGGGCTTCCCTGGTGGCGCAGTGGTTGAGAATCTGCCTGTGAGTGCAGGGGACAGGGGCTCGGGCCCTGGCCCAGGAAGATCCTACATGCCACGGAGCAACTAAGCCCATGTGCCACAACTACTGGGCCTGTGCTCTAGAGCCCGCAAGCCACAACTACTGAGCCCATGTACCACAACTACTAAAGCCCGCGCACCGCAACGAAGAGTAGCCCCCGCTCGCCGCAACTACAGAAAGCTCACGCGCAGCAACGAAGACCCAATGCAGCCAAAAATAAATAAAATCAATTTAAAAAAAAAAAAAAAGATGGTTGCGAGATTTAAATGAGCTAATCCGCATAAAGTGCTGTTGTTATTGTTTGTGTCCCAGCATAGCCCACACTTCTGCTTACAACTTTGTCACCCCAGTTTACAGGCCTCCTGCTAAGGGACGGACTTTGCCCTCAGGGCCATTGTCTCTCATTTAGTAGATGTCTAATCAATGTCATCCAAATGTTTGAGAGTGAGATTATAAAGCCAAGGACAGAACCCAGGCAAACACCAACATAAACAGATGCACGAGTCCACAAAGAAGAAGCCTTTTAAGAGGCAGGAGGGAAATGAGGGGAGAATAGTTATAACAGCAAAACTGGCTCTGACTGCATCTCCTTCGTCTTCTACTTGCTCTCTCTGCTCTGGCCACACTGACCTTCCAGCTAGCCTTGAACGTGGCAAGCTCATTCCTGTCCCAGGGCCTTTGTACTTACTGTTCCCTTTGCCAGGAATGCGCTTTCCCCTCATAATGACATGGCTTATTTCTTTTCTTCATTTAGTCCTTCCCTCAAATATCTCCTCAGAGAGGATTTCCTTATCTGAAGGAGCCCCCACTGTGCCCCATAAGCTCCTCAGACCCCACGCTGAGAGCTCGATGCCAGGCTGGCAGGTCCAACCACAAGTCCCTTCCTGGTGCAGCCTGGGACACGGACCCCTGTGCCTTCTTTTGCATGGCCAAGAATGAATCAAGTCCCGGTCCCTTCTCTCTTGTCACCCTCCTTGGTCTCATGCACGTGGTTACATAATGAACTAAAAGTGTTTAAGAACCTAAACCATGTAAAGGACAAGGAAAGAAAGATGAATGGTGAGTACGAAAGGCTGAGACATTTATAATCCAGAATTTTTTAAAAGTGCATCATCCATTGAACATATATTTATTAGAGGACATATCACAGTTATGGATTATCCTAATCTCATTCCACATTTCCAGAGGATACATGTCTAGATGGTTGCCCGAAAGTAAAAGTTCATGCCAAAATACAGAAAAAACAAGTTCCAACATAGGATCAAAAAATGCATATTTGGATGGGAAGCTAATGAGGTTTAACTGGAGGCTGCTGCTAATGAAATGCATACATAAGCCAAATTTCTCTCTCTTCTTAGGAACCTAAAACACACAGTCTACACTGTAACTGTTCATTCTCTTGGCAGCCCCTGTGCTAAAGACAGGACTAAGGCATTTATTAAATCAGTCAAATGAATATGAAAATTGAACCCTCTAAATCCCAGGCATCAGAAACCTAGATCATCCCCCATCATGATATCTAAACCCAAATCCAAGAGAACTGAAAGGGGACTTTTTTTTAAAGCAGTTCGATTTTCAGAGAGATGAAGGTTCCAGAGCTGGACCAAACTCTCGTCAGAAAATAATCTCAGCATCCAGTGGATGAGGAATATATTGAATGTGCTTGGTTTTGTTTTCACCAGGTTGAAAACCCTGATGGACTAATTTACCTTGTCATGTCTTGGGTCACATCGCTACAGACCAAGAAACTAATGTGCATTTAGCGGCCAAGTGTATTCACCACTTTAGGGATGGGGGAGGGGGAAGAGTGTGTCAAAATATATTTAAAGTAGCACAAATTCTAACTGAGAAATTTACTTAAATCTGTCTCAGTTCCCTTTAAGGTTCTAAAGAGAAGCCCATGTGAATTCTTAGTTGCCAAAAAAATGATCTGCCACCTTTTTTCCTTTAATTACTGAAATATACTTGCTTTTCAAAAACAATTCACTTCTTCTGACTTCATTTTCTCCACCTGGGTGCCCAATTAAGCTTTTAAAGCGTCTAGAAATTTATGGAACTGATTATGTAAACCTCTTACTGACAGTATCCACAGGACGGCATGTGAAATCTAACATCATGTAAAAACCAGAAGTTAGATCCCTCTGATAGAAAAAGGGGTAAAAATAGGTTTCTGCCAATGAATATGACTAAAAAACCGTCAGGATGTTGAATTATCTCCAAATGGTAACCCAAGAATGACAACGTTATGTATTAAATGTGCAGCAGGGGCAACAACCCAAGTCCCAGCAGAAAATGCCCCGAGTTTAAAAAAAAAAAAAAAAAAAAACAATAGGCCACTAGGATGCAATTTGTAATCTGCTCACAATTTGTTAGGTTCCCAAGCATCAACTGCAAACCCTCAGAGCCACCTGAGTGATCATTTTACACAGTTTAAATCCCAAGAAATAGAGACTGACCCCTTTAACCTTGGGGAAATGAGCAGGGGACATCACTGGTCTGGAGAATGAAGCCTCCATGCCAAAGGGCAGCAATTTCCCTCCCACCAAGCCCTGGCTCAGAGATGTCCCCGCAGAACATTCCCCAACAATTGCTCAGTACCTCCGCCTTTAAAACGCCAAAACTAGATGTTATCACAGCAACTGCTTGCAAGCCAGGGTAAGGGAGGGAGGTCTACTTGAGTTTCCGCCTCCTATAACCCAGTCTCGGCAGCATCTCTGATAAAGGACTAAAGAGAATTGCTTTTTTCCACGCAAGCAGAAATGTTGATTAAAAAAAAAGGCTTGTTGGCTTCCCAAGTGTCTGGGATTTCTAGCTGAGTCTGAAACCTTCACACTGTGATTTCATTTTCCTTCAGAGCTGTACAATGCCTTAAAAATAATGATTAAAAAATATATTCCTTTAACAAAAAAGGGGGGAAAGGAATGTCTTCTATTTCCATGCAACTTTTATTTCCAAGATGATTATTTTTGAATTAAAAACATATTATGGTGCATATAATTTAACCCCATAGCATCTGTCAGAGAGATGTTCTCATCTCTAATTTACAGATGGAGATATGCAAGAACAGAAAAGTTTAAATAACTTGCCCAAGGTCAGTCAGGGACAGGATAAGCAAGGAGTGAACGCAGATCTAACTCCAAGCCTCACGCCGCTAGAAAAGGACTCAACACCCGTATGTATACCTTCCCCTCGGTGGTCTGAAGCGAACGGAATTTTACTGGAGTGCCGAAGCTCGAAAACACCTAAATTTTAGGCGATTTTACTCCACCGACTCTTTCTACAAAACCCCCCTTCCCAGGTTCCAGGCAGCCTCCAACTGTACAGAGCATCGGTCCCCCAGCCGCAGGCCAGCGCGCGCTGCAGCCGGCTCTCTCCCTTCCAGACCCTCCCGGGAGCCGAACCCCGAAGTTTCCCGGGGTGATCAGACGGCTCCCGGGTCTGCCCGCCCCAGGAGCCCCGAGAGCCCGAGACCGCCCGCCGTTACCGTATGCCGTGAGGGAGGCCATCCTGGCCCGCGTCCTGCCCAGGCTGGCCAGGGCGTCGGCGACAGCGGCCGCCTGCGCGTGGCGCCCCTGGACGGCGGGCGTCCCGCCCCGCGAAGGCATGCGCTCGGCTCCCGCGGCGCCCGGCCGCCCAGCTCCCGAGCACGCCCAGTCAGCCCGCCGCGGCCGCCCCGGAGAGGTGCCGGCGGCGCGCAGACACCCGGGGCCGGGTCTCGGCTGCCAGGGCGCGGGGAGCGAGGGCGCAAACGGGCCGCGGCGCTCCGGGTCCCGGCGGGGATTGAACCTGCGCCGGAGGAAGCTCGACCCGGAGAGAGGAGGGGCGAAACAGGCGGTGGGAGGGGCCGGGCGGAAGCGCGAGGCTGCTGCGGCCCCAGCCGGCCGGCGGCGGGCGGGACCCCGGCTGAGTCCACGCCAAGCAGGGTGGCCCTCGGGGTGGGCGCGACAGGGGTGACGCGGGCAGACGCGGGATCGGGAAGTCCAGAGCGCGCCACGGCTTCCGGGACCTCGAGCCTTCAGCTCCCTTGCTAGGGAAGTTCCCCTGGAGAGCGTGCCTGGGGATGGGGGGCTGTGACTCTAGGGTGCGGTTCCCAGCCCAGGCGGCAGTCTCGAGAAGGCTTTGCCTCCGAGGCCAAAGCCCAGGGGCGAGTGGCAGTTCTGCCTTGAGGACTTTTATTAATGACGTCCTTGACCGCTAAGTACCGAGTTCTGACCCCAACAGTTCATACCTGTCCCAGCAGCAGCAGCATCCTGTCACCTTTATTCGTGCGTCTCTCTCCCCACGAGGCTGTGACCAGTGTCCTATTCCCCTCTGACTGCCCTGCGCCTCGATCAGGGCACGAACTCAAACACTATTTGTCGAAATGACTGAATGTCCGAGCCCCTTGCTCGCCCTCGCTGGAAGCCTACCCATCCTATTGTGAGAGTTCTTTGTTTTGAATCAGGGTCTGGAAAATGGGGAACGAGAAAGAGATCCAAGAAGCCAGTAGTATCCACGGGGATGGGGACAAGAGAAAAGGGGAGGCCGCCTAACGCCCCCTCGGGTTCAGGCGCACCCGAGGCTTTGCAAGTCCCAAGTGCAGAATCGCGAAGACACGGTGAGGGCCCTCGGGGCTTCCTGGCGCGGGGCTGACTGTCCTGGTCACCGGGGTATCTCGGCCTTGAAAACTCCAGCGCCCAGCGAATTGCGGGGCGATGCTGTCAAGGCTATTTAACCGCGTGTGGGCTGTGCCCACCCTGGTGGAGGCACAGGGAGGGCAGAGAAATCTGGCTCAGGCAAAACAGGGCGTTTCTTTAGCAAGGTTTCCGAGCGCCCCTCTCGCCACCGCCACTGTCCTTGGTGCTCGCCGGCCTATCCCAGGTGTCAGGTTTTCGCACTTGCAACCTTCCTCCCCTCCCTTCCCTTCCCTTCCCGCGCTCAGGCTCTTCTGGGAGGGCGGCGAGGCGGCAGCGGGGGACCGATGGGCGAAGCTCTAGGATGAAATGTCACTTTGTGGTCGGTGGAGCCAGGCCGGGAGAAGGGCGAGGCCGCCCTGGGTAGTGAGATCGCGTGATCTGACAGTTTATTCC
>NW_006792108.1:723596-724042 GCF_000442215.2 Lipotes vexillifer | reverse complement strand
TATCCCTGCTGGGTCAGCCAACTACCAGCAGGTGACCCTTAGTCAAGATGCCCTGTGTGACCCTTCATTTTCCCCATCTCTAAAGTGGCGGTCACCGTTGCTAGTTAGCGCTGTGCCCACCTCACAGGACGGTGGCAGGGCCCAGGTGGCAGGGATCCAACTCCTCAACACTCTGGGCTGGGTGCTCTTGTCAGCCTGTCCCACCTCTGGTGCCCACTCCTGTGCCATCTCTGGGGCCTGAGCCTGGAGCTGCTCCCTTGCTTCCCCTTCGTGCCTCCGCTGGGATTCAAGTCCATCTGCAAGTTGTCTTCTGCCATCCAGGTCCCGGTCTTTCTTCTCCCTCTGCCTCCACATTTTAGCTCAGGTAGGGTCATGAGGAAGGATGATCAAAATGTGTTACAAATTGCACTTTACTTCTTCTTGGCAGCTCTTTCTAATCAGCAGGA
>NW_006792108.1:692855-723586 GCF_000442215.2 Lipotes vexillifer | reverse complement strand
CAGGAACTTAAAAGTAGTGTCTAATTAATTAACCTCTCTTAAGGCCACCTGAACTTCTGTCCACATAATACCACTCCAAGTCCTTGAGATATTCAGTCTCCTCAACAGAATTAAGGTTGAGAATACTGGGCCTCTTGGTTGGGGAATCAATGGACAAATACAGCTCATTCTTTCATTGTCAGGTTTGCCGAGAGCCTTCCCTTGTGCTCAGGCCCTGCGCTGTCAGGTGGAGCTGAGGTCTTGAAGCAGCCTCCCTGTCTCCTGGTCTGCAGCAGGAGGGGTAGCCTCACCCTGGCTCATTCTTGAGAAGAACAGGGCAAAAAAAATTATGATACTGTGATTAAGCACGGGGTGGTAAAGACACCTTGCAAGGAGCGAGAGGGGTCTTTCTTCGCAGTGTTCACAGATGACTTCACCAAGGAAACGACGTTTGAAAGATGAGGTCCAGGATTTGTGTTGTTGTCGGTAAAATTTCTTAAAGACAAGCTTGTCATTCAGATTTTCTTATGTTTTATTCATTCACCATGTTTTCAGGAGTAAAACATGAACTGTCACAACCTTGATGAAAGCTGTATTCTAAATCTTTCCAGGAAAATGCCTTTTTCAGATAGACTGAGGAAAACTAGTTGTCCTTCACTTTTCAGCACGCTCTGAACCTGAACTATTAGAGGTATTATTAACTGCTCTGAACGTGATTATATTGCATTTGACACTGGAAGTGGCCACCTCTCTGTGATTAACATTTTTTTGGTGATTAACATTTTTAATAACTTATTTTAAGTTTTTAGTTTAGTAACTACTCTGCAAATACTCATTCTTTAAAACTATTGCAGCTGAAAACTAATTTAGTTTTCATATGACCACCATCAGCTTGACTTAGAATGTGATCCATTATTAAAGATTTAACAAACTGAATGTTTTAAAATAACTAATTTCAACAATGGAGCATTATAGCTACATAACAGATCCCTTTCTATAACAATAAGGGCTCCCTTGGAGCTCTGCTATAACTTGTTACACCTGCAAAAAATAAATGTAGATAAAATGAAATGACAACTTTTGTTTTTCAAAATTCCAAAATTAAATACATTCAAATTATATAAAGCAGTTAGCCCCTCACAGTTAAATGTGTTTGGAGACTGCTTCATGAATTCTTTCCTTGTATGAATGCCTTTTATAACATATTTCACTAATCATTCTCCAGCCAACTTAACTGAATTTAGCATAAAATAGAATTTGCTTTGGGGGGGACGTTATCTTGTTATTAAATCCTATGCGTTTATACCAAGAAAAATTTATTAGAGGATCCAATAATATTTACCTTAAATATGCTTTATTTTGTTATATAAATGCCGTATGACTCCTTTCTGAAAACAGACATGTGTATCTCATCCTGAAACTATGAGTGTTGCAATGACTGTAAGGGTGAAAATGTTTTATATTCAGATTCACTTGGATTTGAATTATTCTGAATTCATATTGATGAAAAAATTACCATAACTTCCATCTCAATGCAAAAAGCAAAAATTTCTATATTAAAAAACTATTTCCTATTTGGGACTTCCCTGGTGGCTCAGTGGTTAAGAATCCACCTGCCAATGCAGGGGACATGGGTTCAAGTCCTGGTCCGGGAAGATCCCACATGCTGCAGAGCAACTAAGCCCATGCACCACAACTACTGAAGCCCGTGTGCCTAGAGCCCGTGCTCCACAACAAGAGAAGCCACGGCAATGAAGAGCAGCCCCCGCTTGCCGCAAATAGGGAAAGCCCGCGTACAGCAACAAAGACCCAACGCAGCCAAAAAAAACAAAAACAAAAAAAACTATTTCCCATCTCCTAGAAAGCAACATATGAAAATATCACCTTTCTAATCTGCAATGAACACCATTAAACAAGGGTCTTATGTAAAACATATTTCCTCTGGAGTTTGTTCATTAAATAGTTGCTCTGACATAGAACGGAACTTGTGTGGGACTTGTGTTGTCCAGAACAGGAGAAGAGGAGCTTGACCAAATTCACTAGATGATAAACTATGCAAAAGACTGGATTATGTCTTATTTTTCTTTATTTTGCCCACAGTCAATGGGCAAATAAATGTGTATTGCTCAGAGAATCATGGAAGGTCAGATCCAAGAGGAGACTTAGAAAAGAGCACTGGTTCTGGGGTCAGCCTGAATTCAAATTCCAAACTGCACCACATATTCATTGTATGACCTGGGCCTCAGTTCCTCATCTGAAAAATGGGGTAATAATAATAGCTACAGCATAGGGTTGTTGAGGGTGTCGAACAAGTTAATAGGTATAAAGCCTTTATAACAGTTCGCAATAGATGTTAACCCCTATTATTTATTATAAGCAGTTTTCCGGGATTCTCTTAGTAATGCCAACCAAGTAGTAATCCCTTTCATAAGGGTTAATGATGTTCATAATATTGAACAGCCAATACTGCACATGCACCCCTAAACAGGGACCCCAGGTGTGCCAGGCTTAACCCTTTAGCCGCTGGGTTGTGGGGAAGTCCCGGGGAAACAAGGTGCCAGGCAATGGGGGTCTTGGGGAAGTGCCTGTTTATTATAACAAGAATAGAGGATTTCAGGACTTTAAGACTGGGACCAGTGTGTCCTGGCTGAACATCAGTTCTGCTTCCCACCTTCCCACCCTAGACATCCAAACCACTGAACTTTCTAATCACTCCACAGAGCAAACCAGTCCTTTTCATCCCAAACACATTTTAGTTTCTAATTCCCTACTGAGAAAGGTGAAAGCAAACATAATGGAATAATCAGAATATATATAACAATTGATATTTAGGAGAGACATGTAAATCCTCTATTTATGAGCACTTCTTAATAAGAGATTTTAAATATCTGTTTAATAGAACATATATGGGGTGGTAAGTGCCAAGGGATTTTAAAATAACATCAACCAAACAACCCAAAATAAATAAATAAATAGTAACAAAGAGAAATGCTGAATGGATTTTTATTAGCTGCCTACCGAGAATAAATTTCATGCGAGAAGAATACGATCATTAGGGAGGAAAATGTTTGCCTCCACTGCAGAAAAGCAGACTAAGAAATAAAAGGCAAACAAAACCCAGAGAAGATTTAAAAACCAGTGGCAGCAAAGTCCTAAAGGGAAAAGATCATGTTAATGAAAGAAATCACCAATCCTCCATTCACTGACTTGAACTGAGTTTTCTCCATTTGGTCAAACAATCTAAAGCCCAAAGAGTGAACACTGGATCACAAAGAATTTAGTCTTTCATGTCAGGATAGATCTTCCTCTCTCATGGGGCACTTTTGTAGGTTCCTCAGAGAACATCCATCTGAACGTCCGTGACACAGGCAGTGCATCTCCTCTGCTGGCTGCTTGTGATTCTCTCAGCCCCCGGGAGTCTGGTAGTTCACCCTTCTCATTTTCAACAATATACCTGTAAGGTAGGTGTGTGCTGGGGGTTGCGAAACCCGTGTCTGACCACCTCATCTGTAAGTTCTGTGAGGAGTGTAACATCTTATTTTGGAATGAGATATTTTCTACCCATTTTGCTTTTGGCCTTTTGGGGCATCCGCCAAAAAAAAAAAAAAAAAAAAAAAAAAAAAAAAATTGAAAAAAGAATTTTATTTTTTTAAAAAACGGCAACACCAAAAAAAAAAAAAAAAAAAAAAAGAAAAGAAAAATTGAAGAAAGAATTTCATTTTTTTAAAAAAATAAGACTTTTCTTAGAGCAGTTTTAGGGTCACAGCAAAATTGAGGGGAAGGTATTAGAGATTTCCCATATACCCCCGGCCCTGACTCACGCACCCACCACATGATCAACATCCCTCACAAAGTGGTATAGTTGTTACAACTGATGAACCTACATTGACACATCATAATCACTTAAAATCCATAGTTTACATTAGGGTCCACTCTTGGTACTGTACATTCTGAGTTTGGACAAATATATAACGACGAGTATCCATCATTATAGTATCATACAGAGTATTTTCGCTGCCCTAAAAATCCTCTGTGCTCTGTCTATTCATGCCTCCCCAATCCAACCCCTGGCAACCACTGATCTCTTTATTGTCTCCATAGTTTTGCCTTTTCTAGAATATTTTATAGTTGGACTCATACAGTATGCAACCATTTCAGGTTGGCTTCTTTCACTTACTAATACGCATTTAAATCTCCTCCATGTCTTTTGATAGCTCATTTATTTTTAGTGCTGAATAATATTCCATTGTCTAGATATACTAAAGTTTATTTATCCATTCACCTACTGAAGGACATCTTGATTGCTTCCAAGTTGTGGCAATTATGAATAAAGCTGCTATAAACATCCATGTGCAGGTTTTTGTGTGGACATAAGTTTTCAACTACTTTGGAACTGAAACACCGAAGAGCAAAACTGCTGGATTGTTTGGGAAGAGTATGTTCAGTTTTGTAGGAAACTGCCAAATTTTCTTTCAAAGTGGCTGTACAATTTTGCACTCCCAGGAGCAATGAATGAGTTCCTGATGCTCCACATGCTTGCCAGCATTCTGTGTTGTCAGTGTTCTGGATTTTGTCCAGTCTAATAGTTATGTAGTAGTATCTCATTTTGTTTTAATTAACATTTCCCTGATGACATATGATATGGAGCATCTTTTCATATGTGTATTTGTATCTGTTTATCTTCTTTGGTGAGAGTTTGTTAAGGTCTTTGGCCCATTTTTTAATTGGGTTGTTTGTTTTCTTATTGTTGAATGTTAAGTGTTCTTTGTAAATTTTGGATAACAGCCCTTTATCAATGTGTCCTTTGCAGGTATTCTCTCCCCATTTGTGGTTTGTCTTACCATTCTCTTGACATTGTCTTTCACAGAGCAGAAGTTTTTTAATTTTAATGAAGTCCAGCTTATCAGTTATTTCCTTCACCAATCATACCTTCGGTGTTATATCTAAAAAGCCACCAGCATACCCAATGTTATCTAGGTTTTCTCTTACGTCACATTCTAGAAGGTTTATAGTTTTGCATTTTACGTTTAGCTATGTGATCCAGTTTGAGTTAATTTTTGTGAAGGGTGTAAAGTCTGCGTCTCGATTTTTTTTTTTTTTTTTTTTTTGCATATGGATGTCCAGTTGTTCCAGCACCATTTGTTTAAGGGACTTTCTTTGCTCTATTATACTGCCTTTGCTCTTTTGTAAAAAATCAGTTCGCTGTATTTATGTGGGCCTATTTCTGGGCTCTCTGTTCTGTTACATTGATATCTTTATCTATTCTTTCACCAGTATCACACTGTCTCGACTATTATAGCTTTACAGTAAGTCTTGAAATAAGGCTGCGTCAGTTCTCCGACTTTGTTCTTCTCCTTTAATATTGTATTAGCTCTTCTGGGTCTTTTGTCTCTCTCCAAATAAACTTTAGAATTAGTTTGTCCATATCCACAAAATAACTTTCTGGGATTGGGATTGCATTGAAGCTATAGATCAAATTGGGGAAAACTGACATATTGACAATATTGAGTCTTGCTATCTATGAGCATGGAATATCTCTCCACTTATTTATTTCTCACTTTTCCTCATACCATTCTTGTACATATTTTGTTAAATTTATACCTAAGTAATTTACTTTGGGGCATGCTGATGTAAATGGTATTATGTTTCTAATTTCAAATTCTACTTGTTCACTGATGATATATAGGAAAGCAGCTGATTTTTGTATGCTAACCTTATACCTTGCAACCTTGCTATAATCACTTATTAATTCCAGGAGAGCTTTGTTGTTGTTGTTCTTGTTGATTCTTTTGAATTTTCTATATAGATGATCATGTCATCTGTGAACAAAGAGAGTTTTATTTCTTCCTTCACAATCTGTATACATTTTGTTTCCTTTTCTTCTCTTACTGCATTAGCTAAAACTTTCAGTATGTTGCTGAAAAGGAATGGTGAGAGGGAACATCCTTTCCTTGTATCTGATTTTAATGTAAAAGCTTTGAATTTCTCACCATTTAGTGTGACATTTTTGTATATATTCTTTATTAAGTTTATTAAGAAGTTCCCCTGTATTCACAGTTCACAGAGAGTTTCGATTGAATAGGTGACGGATTTTATCAAATGCTTTTTCTGCATCTCTTGATAAGATCATGTGATTTTTTTTTTCTGGAAAATCCCAAAATACTTGAAAATGAAACATACACTTCTAAATAACTCTTGGATCAAAGACAAATAACAAGAGGCATTAGAAAATATTTTGAACTGAATAAAAATGAAAAAAATCATATCAAAATTTGTAGGGTACAGCTAAATCAGCATGTAAAGGGAAACTTATAGCTTTACCTGCTTATATTAGAAAATAAGAAAGGTCTCAAATCAATAACCTAAGTTTCCACTTTAAGGTACTACAAAAGAAGAGTAAATTACACTCAAAGCAAGTAGATGGGAGGAAATAATAAAGATAACAATTGAAACCAAAGAAATAGAAACCATAAAAGCAGTAAAGAAAGTCAATAAAGCCAAAAGCTGTTTCTTTGAAAAGATTAATGCAGTTGAAATCATCTAGCTAAACTGATCAAGAAAAAATGGGAGAAGAAACAAATTACCAACATTAGGAACGAAAGGAGGGACATTACTATAGATCTTACAGATATTAAAAGGGTTATAAGGGAATATTATGATGACTTCATGCCAGTAAATTTGACAACTGAAATAAATTATACAAATTCCTTTAGAAATACAAATTATCAAAACCGAACAAAAACTAATTCTATGTCTATATACCAGCAACTATTTCCATTTACAATAGCATAAAAACACTTAAGAATACATTTAATGAAAGTTACACAAAATCTGTATTCTTAAAACTAGAAAACGGGGCTTCCCTGGTGGCGCAGTGGTTGAGAGTCCGCCTGCCAATGCAGGGGACACGGGTTCATGCCCCGGTCCGGGAAGATCCCACATGCCACAGAGCAGCTGGGCCCGTGAGCCATGGCCGCTGAGCCTGCGCGTCCAGAGCCCGTGCTCTGCAACGGGAGAGGCCACAACAGTGAGAGGCCCGCGTACCGCAAAAAAAAAAAAAAAACAAAAACAAAAAACTAGAAAACATTGCTGAAAGAAAGTAAAGGGGATCTAAATAAGTAGTAGGATATATTATTCTGTGGATTGGAAGGCTCAGTTGTTGAGATATCAATTTTCCCCTAATTGAACTGTAGTTTCATTGTAGTCTGTGTGAAAATCCCAGCAGGGATTTTTTTTTTTTTAAGAAATTAAAAAGCTATTTCTAAAATTTTTATAGAACTACTACTAGAAGAACCAAAACAATTTTGAAAGAGAAAAACCATCTTGGAAGATTTACACTACCTGATTCAAGACTTATTCTAAAGCTACAGAATCAAGACAGTGTGGTATTGGCATAAGCATAGACATATAGATCAATGGGACAGAACAGAGCATCCAGAAATAGGCCCACACTTATATGGTCAACTGACCTTCAACAAAGATGCCAAGGTAATTCAATGAGGAAAGGATGGTCTTGTCAACAAATTATGCTGGAATGGTTGGGCACCCATATGAAAAAAGAAAAAAAGAAGAAGAAGAAAGGAAGGAAGGAAGGAAAGGAAGAAGAGAGAAAATAGAAAGAAAGAACCCTGACCTTTATTTCACACCAAATGCAAATTTTGACATTAACATTTCCAGTAAAAAGTATAGGAGATAACCTTTGTGATCTCGAGTTAAGTAAAAATTTCTAAAATGAAACAAAAATCATGAACCATTTAAAATATTGATAAATTAGACTTCATCAAAATTATAAAATTTGCTATTCAAGAGACACCATTAAGAAAAGGAGAAAGGCAAGCCCCAGAATGAAAGAAAATATTCACAATACTTATATCTGAGGGAAGACTTGTATCTAGAATATACAAAGAATTCTCACTACTCAATGAGACAATAATTCCTCCTGCCAAAAAAAAAAAAAAAGTGCGGAGGAGGTGGCAAAATATTTGAACAGACATTTCCCAAAAGAAGGCTGCAAATAGTCAATAAGTGTACGAGTAGACACTCATTTTCTTGGTACTTCTTCCTTGATGCCTAAAATATGCAGCACTGGAATCAGTTCAGTGGACTACGACATTGTCTCTCTAGTTCCCCTATTCATTTCAAGCACTTATTTAGGGAATAGTTGTTGAGTACCTACTTACATGCTTATTAAGCTATCACAAAACTAGTATGTTCTAAAGATGGGTAGAGAGATATAAAAGAACTACCATAACATGGTTGTAGCAGGTAGAACTCTTTCATTGGAAAATGCATCAGTTGGCTTTTGCTGCATAACAAACCACCCCAAATCTTAGTAATTTAAAATAGCAATCATTTATTTGGCTCACGATTCTTCTGGGAAGTTTTTCAGGTCTGGAAAAAGTTTGGCTGATTTCTGTTGGGCTTTTTCATGTGTCTAAGATGAGTTAGTGGATTGGCTGGGGCTGGCTAATCTAAGATGGCTCAGCTGTGACAACTCTTCTCTGCTCTGTTATTCAGCAAGGAGGTGACCTGCACTTACTCACATGGAAGCAGTGATGAGGAGCCTGAAGAGCGCCAAGAGAGGACAAGCTCTGCTACACACATGGGTTATTGTATTTTTTTTTTTTTTTGGAGTATAGTTGCTTTACAATGTTGTGTTAATTTCTGCTGTACAACAAAGTGAATCAGTTATATGTATATGTATATCCCCTCCCTCTTGGGCCTCCTTCCCACCACCCCCCCATCCCACCCATCTAGGTCATCACAGAGCACGGAGCTGAGCTCTCTGTGCCATACCGCAGTTCCCACTAGCTATCTATTTTACACGTGGTAGTGCACACATGATTTTCAAACCTCTTCTATGTCATGACTGTGGGCATCTTTTTTCCAAAGCGAATCACATGACTAGGCCCAGAGTCAGTGTGGGAGGGGCCTCAAAGGTGTTCAGCAAGTGGGTAGGAATACATAGAGGAGAAGAATTTGTGGCCATTTCTGCAAATCTACCACAAGTAACACAATTCAAATCAACCCGAGCTAAGCAAAAGAGGCAATTATTGGTTCAAGTTACTGAAAATTCCAGACAACCAACCATGGCTGAATCCAGGGATTCAAATGCTATTAGCAGAACTCAATCTCATTTTCATCACTTCTTGGCATTCCTTCTTTTTTGACTTCATTCCTGGAAGGTTCTCACTTTGGTCTCACTTTCATCTTATCCTTTCAACAACCCTAATAGAGAAAAAGTGGGTTTTCTCCCCCTTTCCAGTGGAAAGGATTGAGTCTTCCTTGACCAACGAAAGTAGCACATGCCTCTCTGAACCTATCTTAGTGGCCAGGAAGATGGAATAAATTGATTCTTTAGGACTTGTTCACATACCCACCCTTAGCAGTAGGACAGGAATACTTCCTCCTCGATCACATAAACTGAGATGAGAAGGGGTGAATTCCCTAAGAAGGGGGACTGGATGCTCAACTGCCAAAACAACGGGTGCCTTAGCTGCCAAAATGTCCTAATGAAGAAGATGTTATGTTATAACATGACTGGCAAGACACTACTGGTGCTGCTGTTGTTAACCTACTCTCTCTGATTACTAATCATAATGAATTTGCTCTGTGCCAAGCACTGGCACTTCATGAACTTTACATTATGGTTCTCCAGACCAAGAAAGGCAAAATGTGGATCCCAAGTATGCTTCATCCTGGACTCTGAGCGAGGTGGAACTACTGGGTTGTTTCCCTGGAAAAGCATGAGTGGATTCTGTATGTGACAAAGAGCACACTGAAAATTTGGTGATAAGGAAAGTAGAGTGAGGTAGATATTAATGCTGCTTACCAACATTTCCAGTTCTCCTTCCATTCTGGGTACGCAGAAGCATTGCATTTTCCCAGCTTGTTGAAGTTAGGCATTTCCATGAAACTGTTTACTAGTAAAAAAACAAACAAACAAACAAGCAAAAAACTGTGAGCAGAAATTATATGTGCCACTTCTAGGCTGAAGTGTTTAGTTGCCATGGTGATCATACAAGAACATGTTAATATGCAGGTGCTATAAAATTGAGGCAACATGAAATGCTGAGCCCTGGAGAGTCACCCAGACACAGAGCAAACTTTGCTTGAGTGAGTGAGAAATAAACTTGTGTTATGCGGGCCACTGCAAGTTTTGGAGTTATTTGTTACAGTAGTAGAATCAAACCTAACTGGGCCTAAACACAGTAAATAATACTATGAGACAATTTTATAGGTGAAGAAAATGAGGCACAGAAAGTTTACACCAACTGCCTAGAGTCCCATATCCAGTGAGGGGCAGGCCCAAGATTCAAATCCAGGTCTGTCTGATTCCAAAGTCCATGCACTGAATCTCCTTGCCCCTAACCTCCAAGGAAGGAAGGGATGGAGGGAGGAAGATAGAATAGCAAAGCAAGAAATAAGGGCATTATTTTAAAGCAGCTCTGTCTCCTCAACCTGTTCTTGAGTACATATACACAAACTATGAAAATATAAAAAGGGGGCTTTTTAGCTGCATGAGTTTGCAGTTTACTTGTGTGACCTGGACATCCATTCTGGGAGAACTCATTAGTGCAAGGATAAGAAAGCCCAAATTCTAGTTCGGATTCTCTGTCTCTGTGTCCTGTTACATCACAGTTTCTCTGGTTATAATATGTATTTACATAGATTTTTCAAACTAATAAGGTACCAGGCCTACTCACAATGTGATAAATGATCAAATGCTTCTTCTTGCTGCCCATTATCAAACTGGCCTGAAAACTGACTGCTCTCACCAAATGCATCAGTTGAAGTCGGAATATGATTTTATTTGTCCATATTTAGGGAGGTGCTGGTTTGTTCCAGGCACACACCAGCCCTGCACATCTCTTTATATATATACATCCCATCTTGGACACCACACATGTGGTCACCAGGGGTGAAACAAATAAATGCATATAAATGTGTCACAAATAATTGAGGTTTTCTTTTTTACTTTTCTATGGTTTTCAAGTTTTCCATGAAAAACATAATTTGAAAATATCACTAAATTTTTAAAGGGAAAATATGACGCCTAAATGATTTTAGGATATTAGAGCAAAGATATCAGGGAAGAGGAGAATTATATAAGTAACAGAAATATGCTACAAGTCAAATAGCTATATTTATTTAGCCATAACAAACATATAATTGATTAACTTTCAGGTAGTATTTAAAATAAAAATGAAATGAAAACTACATACTTAGATTGTAATTTCTGACAAAGGTAGTTACATACCATACAAATGCAGAAAAGCTCAGACAGATACTTGCCCAGCTTTCACAATTTTACCTAGTTCTGAAGATAATTTTTGCAGAATCAGGGTCCAAAAGTTCATGTTGCGGGCATCTTCATGAGAAACTCTTGAGGCGTGGCCTATTTTATATTGCATGCTTCAGGACTCTAAGATCTATTTATATTCTGCTTAAGCTCCTGATGTAGTTTGAATCTTTTTTAAAACTTAAAATTAAATTGTGAATTTGGGGACAACTAATTTCAGCAAATTACAACTGAACTCTCAAACAGATTCCAGGATGTACTTTTCCCTACATATAACATGTTGTTTCAGAGAAATCAAGGCAATTTCATAAGAACCTTTGCTACATTCTGTAATTTCAAGTAAAGCATATTACCATGACATTGTTAAAGAAAAAATTTTCTTCGTGACTAAGAAGATGACTTCTAAGTTTTACCACAAGTATTTCTCGGTATAGTGTAAGCTTACAGAGAAAGAACACTGTGGATGCCTCTTTGAAGTTGATTGTGATGTATTTTGATCTCCAGTATATTCACTATAACATTTATTACTCCTCTCATTCTTCCCATGAAGAAAAAGTTGGAACCAAGACATAAACATCAATAACATCCCTAGGCTTGCCTCTGAGAGCAGACTGTGTTGGTTAACTTTCCAATGTACTTTCTCTACTTTCTCTGACTAATACAATCTTGATTGTGTCCAGGATGGCAAGGGGCCCAGCTAAATTCTGATTTCCCAGCTCCTCTGCGGCTAGCTGAGGGCTGCACTCACCGCGCTAGCCAATGAAACATACATACAGGGTTTGCTCATACTGATGGTCTGCTGGGGATCCCCCGGAACTTCTTACTCCCTGCTCCTTCCTCCTCCTTCTTGCCTTGATTGTGAGCATGATGATTGGAATTCCTGTAACCATTCAGGGACCATGAAAGAAAGGCCAAAATTATCTCAGAGAGATAATCCTAGACATTGTTGAACTGATAAACCAACACCAGCAACCATCTGTTTCCTGACTTCATTTTATATGAGAAAAATAAACTCGTTTGTTTAACCCTGAAGTCATGTATTTTATTACCTCCAGCTAAAAACGTTCCTGTTGGTTTACCCTTCCTCAGTCCAGTCTTTTTGTGTAATCAGGTGGATAACAAAGCTTTTCTCTAATCCTTAACAGAAATCAAGAATGGGGATTCCTAATACATTAATTAGAACAGCTGCTTTTGCACCTGTGCCACTAATGAGCCACCCCAGAAGACATTTTGCTGTCAACTACAAAATCAGCACTCAAATAAGCAATTATTTACATTATTCAAAAAACCGCCCTACTCCCAAACCTCACACCCCTACATCTGCCTGAAGTCATCCTCTATTTGAGATGGGGTTGTGTGATTGATAGAAGATTGTCCTCAATTCTCCATGTTGCTGTTATGGCTCTAGTCTGAGCATTAAGGACAAATTGGCTGTGAAAGGAAATTACACAGGAGGGAGAACTCTAAGGCCAAGATGATTCCAGATGATTAAATGAAAGCTCAGCTGGTTACAAAGGTCTAAGCTCAAAGGAATAGAGGTGTATTAAATATAAGATGCAATTTCTTTGGAAGGCGTTAAAAAACTATAAAAAAAAAAAACACTATAAACAATCTTCTGGTTAGAACTGAAGATGAATACACAGAACGAAACTAAGGACGAGCAATGATAATAATTCCAATGAATTTTTATGATGCAAAGTACCTTACAGTCACTTTTCTTATGTAACTCTCACAACCATACCATCCATGAGTCACTATTAGTATCTCCATTTTAGATGAGGAAACAAAGACTTGGAGAGGTTTCGCATCTTGCCTGAGATTATGTAACTAGTGAGAAGCAAAGTAAGGACTCAAACCCAGGGCCGTCTGATGCCAAAGGCCACGCTCTCAGCACCGCTCCTTAACCGTTGTGCTGTACCGCCGTTGCCATGGATCAAAGGATGTCAGGCCTGACAGACCCTGATTGGGCATCCAGCCCAGTGGTTCCCGATATTTTCAAGCATGGAGACCCCTTTTATCAATCGTGTTTTCAAAATTTACTGGTTGAAAACATACTTAGTAACAAAAGTATCTGTAAATTCAATAACACTCTTAAATGACTCTACATTATATTTATCATCTACATTCATTTGGAAGGTAGTGGTTCATATAAATGTGAGACCTAGGATTCATAGAGTCTAAAGACATTTCTTGCTGAACTTGGAATTTCTGGACCCTTTGAAATATTTTCCTGACCCTCCCACTCAAGTTGGAAGTTGTCAGTTCTGGTCCTCTGAGTAGCAGATGACAAGACAGGATTAGATGTGCAAAAGATTTATTGAGGGAAATTTCTGTGAAGGTTAAATGGGATGTGGGCAAGAGTAGGCAGGGAGAGCTTTCACATCACAATGCAGGTGCTGGGAAGCAGATCGGGAGGGGAGGATTGGATAGGAAGAGTCTCAGACTGCATTTAGTGCAGTCCTTGCCAGCTGATGGGGAGTCCCTGAGCCAAATCTGCCCATTAGAGGAAGCTCCCACTGGGCCAGCACCAGGACCCTTGCCATGCTCAGTCACTGGCTGGATGCAGCCTGGTATAAACGTTGCCTCAGATTCACAGGGGCAGTACGTGGGGGCTGTCAGTTAACCAAGTTCCCCACAGTAGCTTGTTTTAAAGGAGATGGGGCAGCACATCTCCAAGGCAGCCAAAGGTTAGAAATCATGGATATGGTCCAATATCCTCATTATACAAACAAGGCAAATGAGGCCCAATTACATAAGTCACTTAATCAGGATGAGAACTTACTGGATCCAACTCCCAGGTCAGCAGAGTGCTTGAATACTTTGACTCTGGGGTTAAATTCACCTGCAAAATGGGGGACCTGGGCAACTGCTTTAATCTCTCTTAGCTTCATTGCCTTCCTAAAGAGATGTTGTTTAAGGGTACATACTTGTAACTAGTAGATAAATATGTCCTGCAGAACTAAAACACAATACAGTGAGTATAGACACCAAAACTATATTATAAACATTAATAAGAGACTAGATCTTCAATTGTTCCCACCACAAGAAGAAATGATAATTATGTGATGTGATAGAGGTCTTAGCTAATGCTACAATGGCAATCATATTGCAATATAAATGTATCAAATCAATACTTTGTATACTTTAAACTTATACAATGTTATATCTGGACAGCTACATGTAAAAGAACAAAATTAGAACACTTCCTAACACCATACACAAAAATAAACTCAAAATGGATTAAAGACCTAAATGTAAGGCCAGACATTATAAAACTCCTAGAGGAAAACATAAGAAGAACACTCTGACATAAATCACAGCAAGATCCTTTTGAACCCACCTCCAAGAGGAATGGAAATAAAAACAAAAATAAACAAATGGGACCTAATGAACCTTCAAAGCTTTTGCACAGCAAAGGAAACCATAGACAAAATGAAAAGACAATCCTCAGAATGGGAGAAAATATTTGCAAACGAATCAACAGACAAAGGATTAATCTCCAAAATATATAAACAGCTCATGCAGCTCAATATTAAAGAAACAAACAACCCAATCCAAAAATGGGCAGAAGACCTAAATAGACATTTCTCCAAAGAAGACATACAGATGGCCAAGAAGCACGTGAAAGAATGCTCAACATCACTAATCATTAAAGAAGTGCAAATCAAAACTACAATGATATATCACCTCACACCAGTCAGAATGGCCATCATCAAAAAATCTACAAACAATAAGTGCTGGAGAGGGTGTGGAGAAAAGGGAACCCTCTTGCACTGTTGGTGGGAATGTGAATTGATACAGCCACTGTGGAGAACAGTATGGAGGTTCCTTAAAAAACTAACACTAGAACTACCATATGACCCAGCAATTCCACTACTGGGCATATACCCTGAGAAAACCACAATTCAAAAATAGTCAGGGCTTCCGCGGTGGCACAGTGGTTAAGAATCCACCTACCAATGCAGGGGACACGGGTTCGATCCCTGGTCTGGGAAGATCCCACATGCCGCGGAGCAACTAAGCCCGTGTGCCACAACTACTAAGCCTGCGCACTAGAGCCCACGAGCCACAATTACTGAACTCGCATGCCACAACTACTGAAGCCTGCACACCTAGATCCCGTGCCCCTCAACAAGAGAAGCCACCGCAATGAGAAGCCTGCACCCCTCAACGAAGAGTAGCCCCCGCTCGCTGCAACTAGAAAAAGTCAACACGCAGCAACAAAGACCCAACACAGCCAAAAATAAATTAATAAAATAAATAAATTTTTAAAAATTAAAAAAAAAAAGAGTCATGTACCACAATGCTCATTGCAGCACTATTTACAATAGCCAGGACATGGAAGCAACCCAAGTGTCCATCGACAGATGAATGGATAAAGAAGATGTGGCACATATATACAGTGGAATATTACTCAGCCATAAGAAGAAACGAAATTGAGTTATTTGTAGTGAGGTAGATGGACCTAGATTCTGTCATACAGAGTGAAGTAAGTCAGAAAGAGAAAAACAGACACCATATGATAACACATATATATGGAATCCAAAAAAAAAAAGGTTCTGATGAACCTAGGGGCAGGACAGGAATAAAGACACAGACATAGAGAATGGACTTGAGGACTCGGGGAGGGGGAAGGGTAAAATGGGACGAAGTGAGAGAGTGGCATGGACATATATACACTACCAAATGTTAAATAGATAGCGAGTGGGAAGCAGACACACAGCACAGGGAGACCAGCTCAGTGCTTTGGGACCACCTAGAGGGGTGGGATAGGGAGGGTGGGAGGGAGACACAAGAGGGAGGGAATATGGGGGTATATGTATACATATAGCCGATACACTTTGTTATACAGCAGAAACTAACACACCACTGTAGAGCAATTATACTCCAATGATGATGTTTTAAAAAAATGATAAAAGCAGCTACCTCATAAGACTATTGTGAGATTTAAAAGAGAAAAAACATATAAAAATGCTTGGCACAGTACCTGAGACATACTAACCAGTGAACAAACGGTAGCAATTATTTCCAGTCCAGTGTTTTTTGTACTAGATGTAGATAAACTAAAAATGCAGAGAGCATCTTATTATGTCCTTATACTTTCTCTCCAATTTATCCTCTCATAGATACTCAAAGAAAAGTAATACAGTCACTTGGGAATTATCCCTAAATTACCTCCGATGTTTGCAAAGATCTCCAAAGTTTAAGACTATCATCAGCATCCCAAATCTCTTAAGTCAAGTGGCCTCTGTGCCCAGAGGAGACAAAAGAGTTTTAGGAAGACTTCCTCAACAAGTTTTTAGAGTTGAATCATTTAGTGCTTTGAATATTAATTCAGTTAAGTTTTATTCAAGATAAAAATAAGCCTCTGATATTTAAAATCCAATTCAATTCCTTCAGATGTTTACTAAATTGGAGGACAACAAATCAATGCTACAAAGTCAGGGAGGAACGTGCCCATTCTTGGAGAGTCACCGCTGCTCCTAAGAGCGCATCTCAGGCCTTTCGGGGAGCGTGGCAAAGGGAAGTGAGCCAAAGCCCGGTGGGGCTGCATGATCATGAGAAGTGAGAGTCTTATTCAAGACTGCGAGCTGTTGGTCTCAGGGAGGGCACATATTTTTTCTCCCTGATTTGAAGACTACTCTCCACCCTATCTTAAAACAAACAAACAAACAAAACCAAAACAGTGTACTGGCACAACAATGGGAATATAGTTGACTCAAACTGTACATTTAAAAATGGTTAAGACGGTTAAAAAAAAAAAGCAATAGGGAATTCTGTGCAAGGGGTGGGGAAAGAAGGTATGTGAACTCTCTACTTTCGGCTCAATTTTTCTATCACTGCTCTAAAACATAAAATTCATTAATTAAAAAAGAAAGGAAAAACACATATTATGCTAGGTGAAATAAGCCAGATACTAAAGGCCACATGTTTGATTCCATTTATACGAAATGCCCAGAACAGACAAATCTATAGAGACAGACAGTGGTGGTCTGTGGGGGGCAGGGGGGGGTTATAGGAGGAGAAGATAAATAGGCAGCACACAGAGGACTTTTAGGGCAGTGAAAATACTCTGTATGATGTTATAGTGTTGGATATATGTTACTATACACTTGTCCAAACCCACAGAATATACAGCACCAAGAGTAAACCCTAAGGCAGACTATGTACCTTGGATGATTATATCAATATAGGTTCATCCTTTGTTAAAAAAACTACTAATAATGAAAATAAAAATAAAGGACCATTCTGGTAAGTGATGTTGATAATGCAGGAGGCTATGTGTGTATGGGGGCAGGAAGCGTATGGGAAATCTCTGTACCTTTTTCTCAATTTTGTTGTAAACCTAAAATGTCTCTAAAAAGAATAAAGTATTTTAAACAAAAAAGTAGATAGTGGTTGCTGAGGACTTGGGGGAGGAAGGAATGGGCAGTGACTGCTAATGGGTATGGGGTTTCTTTCTGGGGTGATGAAAATGTGCTGGAATTAGATAGTGGTGGTATTTGCACAAGTCTCTGACTATACTAAAAACTACTGAATTGTATACTTTTAAAGGGCCTATTTTATATTATATGAATTATATTCCAATTAAAATGAAACATGTACTGGGCTTCTCTGGTGGCGCAGTGGTTGAGAGTCCACCTGCCGATGCAGGGGACACGGGTTCGTGCCCCGGTCTGGGAAGATCCCACATGCTGTGGAGCGGCTAGGCCCGTGAGCCATGGCCGCTGAACCTGCGCATCCAGAGCCTGTGCTCTGCAACGGGAGAGGGTGCAACAGTGAGAGGCCCGCCTAATGCAAAAAAAAAAAAAAAAAATGTGAATGGATAAACAAATTGTTGTATACCCAGACAAAGGATAAATAAAAAGGACTAACTGCTGATACAAGTAGCAGCAAGAATGAATCCCAAATTGTTATGCTGAGTGAAGGAAGCATGACACAAATGCATGACACAAATACTGCATGATTCCACGCACATGAAACTCACAGTAAAGTTCAATTTAATCTCTGGTGACAAAATGCACATCAGTGGTTACCTTAGCCCAGGAATAGGAAGGAGCAAAAAGAGAAACTTTGAGCATGATGGAAATGCCTATATCTGGATAGTGGTGGTGGCACGCTCATACCCTTTTGTCAAAATTCTCCAAACTGTACCTTTAAAATGTGTGCATTTTATTGTTTATAAATTATACTTAATCAAGTTGATTTAAAAATATATGAATTCTCCTACATCCAACTCTTAATCTCCTATAATCTCCCTGTAATCTATATCTTCTCTCTCATATTTATTATAGGCACTGTCGGTTACCCTTGTAACCTCCAAACCTGTTCTATAGAAATTCTGAGGTCTCAAGCACTTCAGTCCCTGTGGTCAGAGCTTTACCTTCGCATGGTAACTGTGGTTTGTCTTTTCTGACCTCAGCTTTAGTCAAGGAAATGCCCCAGAGGGTAACTGTTTTGCAGCCTTCATGAGAAATTCTGAGTCATTCATTCCCCTCCATTTGAACCGTGGGTACATTTTTGGCGTGATTTCTAAGGACCGTGCTAACGAGACACGATATTTTCCTTCTTCCTGCCCGTGAGCGAAAGCAGTTTGTAGACTAGAGATGTGTGCTCTCTCTCACCGTTCCTCTTCGAGGTGATTTTCAGATCAATGGGGAAGCTGGTGAGGTTCTTTCCAACCCCCATCCTTCCCCAGTTTGCTTGGCCAACTTCATTTGTGGACAGAGCACATTTATCTTTCTCTTGACTTATGACGATCATGCTGACAGAAGGCCGATTTGATTCCTTGCAGAGCAGTTTTATTTCAACTTAAGAGAATGATCCTTATTTTCCAAAAATCTTTCTCTGGGTCACAGTGTGGCAGGGTTGACTCTTCCGCATTTGCCAAGCAGTAATTCCAATAATTCAACCCCTCTTGCCTTTAGTGGTTTGGTTTTGCTAAATGAAAGATTCCTAGCAGGGAACCTGTTAAGGAAAATGGCTGGACTTAGCAATCATTACAAATATTGGGGAGAGTTCAAGTTACTTTCTGAATAAAAACAGGAATAAAAGCAAAAATTCAAAAACAAACCGCAGAAGTAGACAAGGGAACAAACTCATCAGACTGTGATATTTCATAGGTGTACCTGCTATTCTGCCACCTCCCATTTCCATCTCAAGGCTCCTTTTAGGTGCAACAGTAAGGAGGAAACAAGTCAGGCTTTCTGTGACAATTTTAGACTTCCGAGAATATTTATTAAGTGATTATGAAGAGGTGACAACCCTCCCTCAGCCAGTGTTAATAACCTTCTACATGAAATATTCTGTTCAGGGTTTCTAACACCATCAGCCAAGATAGTCCATGCGTATAATTTCAGGTACTCTGTATTTTCCAGATTAATAAGACCACCTTTGAAACTGTTCTAGTTCAGCAGTGCTGTCCTTATTCTTTCTGAGGTTTTCAAAATCTTTTAGGATCAAAAAGATGACTGTGAAAGTCTTTTGTAAACTCCAATGTTATAAATAGAATTTGATGATTTTTAGAATATGCATTAAAAACCTACTAGAAAGTAAAAGACATGAGCAGGTAGTTCATGGAAAAAGATATATGAGTGGCCTTTTAAATATATTAATAATGCTCAATTTCACTCATAATAAGAGAAATGCAAATTAAAATTATACTGAGATAGAATTTCTCAACTATCTGACAAAAAAGTCAAGACATTGATGATATACTTTATGGCCAGACTATGGGGAAAAAAGGACTTTCATATATTGCTGGTGGGAAGGCAAAATGGTACAACCCATATAGAGGGAAATTTGGCATTTTCTAGCAAAGTTACATATGCATTAACCCTTTGACCCATCAATCCCACTGCTAGAAATTTACCCTGAAAATATACCTTCTCAAATACAAAAAAAAAGTTATTCATTACAAGTTATTCATTATATTATTTGTAATAAAGTATTAGGAACAACCCATATGCCCATTCATAGGGCATTACAAATAAATTATGGTGCATCCGTACAACAGAATACTATGCAGCCGTCAAAAAGAATGAGGAAGCAGGTTTATTTCATTATTATAAAAATAGAAAAAACACATAAAAAAAGAATGAGGAGGATCTCTATGAACTAATATGGAATAATTTGCAGACTATATTGTCAAGTGATAAAAAACAAAGTGCAAAAGAATGCTCATGGTATGCTCTTTTGCATAAGAAAGAAGAGGAAATTAAAACATACATGTATATATTCCCTTATTTTTGCAAAAAGAAAGTCAAGAACAATAAATCTAAAACTAATGAATACAGCTGCCTGTAGGGGTGGATGAGTGGGGTATAGGGAATAAGGATGCAAGCACAATTTCCCCGATTAGAACTTTTTTACTAGTTTTTACTTTTAAGCTATGCATTTTTTACATATTCAAACATAAAATTCAATAAAAAGAAAGATAAGATAAAACCTTAACATTAAATACAGGAAGAAGTGAATGTTACTGTATCCTACATACATAACATAGCCACACAGAAAAATGAATTAATTCAAATAACTTTTAAATATAATACTAAGATTGTATACCATTAATAGAATATATCTTAAGGTCAAAAGAATTATAAAGACATCTTTATAACTTTAAAGAATTATAAAGTAGGAACTTTACTTAAGGTTCATAATTGATAGTGTTATCAATTGTTGTGTTTCCAAAACTAAATTGTGTTTAATGTATAATAGTATAAACAAGTAAAAATATTGATGTCAGAAACCAAGGTTTTCACTGTGGGATAAGGAAAAGACATATACGGAATGGGAGAATTAAGGTTTAGGGCCATTTTTTGTTCGAATTAAGGAAGCATTATGAATTCATCATTTAATTTTTTTTTTCTAGCTCTGTCTATAAAAAGGGCCAGAAGCAATGATACTCCAGTAGTAACGAGCATACCTCACACTCAGTTCTTTGTTTCCAAATAACATTTCCCACTCAAAGAAACCAGGGCTTCTTATGAACACAGCTGGCTCCTGGTCTGGGGCAGGGAAAGTAAAAGGTGATATGGAAACATCTTGTGCCAGACAGCAAGGAAGTGCTCAAAGATGGATGCAGCTATGTCAAAAGGCCAAAGAAGCATTGAATTAAAAGAAATAATGAGTCCATATTTGTTGGGCTGTATCCTACAGGTCTGCAAAGACTGTACTTGCTTAGCCTCAAGACCAAAGAAAGAGCCAGAGTCAGCAAAAGAGACATCAGTGGTTTGAAGGATGGGGGACCTTACATGTCTGAAGCAAGGACCTGGAGTGACATCCCACTATGTGCAGCAGAGGGGGGGCAGGACATGGCGGCAGTCTTTGCTCCCAGTGGCAGGGGGAGATTACCAGTTATAGGGGGAACTGACATCAGGTCAGTTCATCGGTTACCAGGGAAACCAGCAGAGGGGCACGCCCCTCACTTTCCCTTTGATAAGCTATCATAGTGGAGATGCTCTAATCTAAAGTTAGAACAATCACTAGCTGGGGCCAGGAGCAAGTATGTAGGAAGGTCAGTCAGGTAAGTAGGGTATAGGTGAAGCAGGCACTGGTGGGGCAGGAGATGTACAGAGAACAAGAGAATAGCCACCTTGGGTGGCCTGACCATACAACAGTGATACTCGAGGAGGGGGAAGGGCCCTCACTCTCCAATACCTCCATGTGAAATGTCTACAATTCTGTCCCTGGAGAAGCACTATGCTACCGCCAGAAAAAGAGAATCCACACAGAGACCTTGGGAGCTCAACACAAGTGAGCTGGATCACAAACATTAGGACCTCGGAACAGATTCTCTCAGAGAGCAGAGAGACGCAAAGGAGAGCAGAGCTAGGTCAAAATGTCCCCCTTACGTAATGATAGGGTTAGGGCTCGGTCGAGCGAGAACTCTGGGAGGGGGCTGATGGCCTAATTTTGCTCATGTGGAGAACTCTGACTCTCTTCTCACACAGGGCCCTCCAGGACGGGCGTCCTTATTCCCTAAAGCGAAAGAGCTTCTTTAGCTCAGGAATTTGTGTAGTTAACACAATGATTTATTGAGTGTAACTGAACCCACTCTGTCAGGAGAACTATTAATAGTCGTGGCATAAACTCACCGTCCACACACTACAAAGGATGTACAGTGGGTTCCAATAAGTTTCCAGCCTTCCTCCTAAGGATGTGGTAAGAGAACTTTCTCGGGGCAGGTTTTGCCCAAATCCTCGTCTGTGTGTCCTGCATTGCCCTTGTCACCACAGACACCCTATTAAAGCCTCTCAGTCTTCCCTCCAGCACTTGCTGAAATTATAGCCCTCACTGTATCCACTGATTGCAGGAGGAAACGTTAGTGTCCCTCCAACTTGCCTTGCAAGATGCTGCTTGCAGATTTGTGACAGTGGAGCTTTCTCTCTCTCACACCCATGTGCTCTGGCCCTGCTTCTCTCTGCAGAACTACACTCCCTCTACCCCAGTGATGGTATTGTAAGCGTTCTGTCAGCTGGACGAGAATCTGAAAATCTTTTTGGCCAGAAGATCTCTCTGAAAATGGATCGCCCATCAAAGAGAAACAGGGCAGCCACGACACTTCTGATGAAGCTCCACTAACATCCCTCAGAGGCCATAGGTCAAGCAGTTACCCTTCAATCACTTCTTGCCCAAGGTCATCTTCTGGGCTCCCCAGGTGTTCTGCTTGCTCTGGAATGCTGTCATCCTAATTAGACCCAAAGCCCTACAACCCGGAGGTTAGGAAAGACAGTTGGAGACATCCCGCAGTTTGCCTGGAGTGTCTTCTCTCAGGCTCAGCTAAGTATTTTTCAGAAGCGCGCTGGAGTTGGCTCATATGCGCTCACAAGGGCAGCCTGTTAAATTTTCAGGAATTTCGCAGGTCAATTGTTGAACAATTGGTAGCTTGAAATTGGCCTGGTGGGAATATTTACACCAAGGAAATTGGAAAACACTAAAAATCAGTGTCCTTCCTCTCAGCCCCAGCTGGTTAAAGCTTCACCAGCACACTACTATTAGTAATAGTAACCTATGCAGTCTATATAGTAGATAAGCACACCGGTTTTAGAAGCAGGTTGATTTGAACTAGAGTCCTAGCCTCACACTTATATTACTTAACTCTAGTTTCCCAAAGTAGCATTGAGATTAAAAAAAAAAACCACTATGTCATGTAACACTGACTTCCCATTCTTCACGTTTCCACTTGGAAAACTTCCATTAGAGTCACACTCCTGGGTCTTCTCTGATCCCCAAGGGAGGAGGAGTGACTTACATAATGGGTGAATCCAGTGGAAGACGCTCAGCATGTAGGACTGCCATTCTAGCAAATGGCACGAAACGCCACGGGCCAAGATAGTTGCTTGAGCATCTAAAGGTTCGGCACCAAATTCCAATGGTGGGGGCAGGCGGAGGTGTCCCCACACCACAGAGCAGTTCTTGGGCACCAGCTGGGTGGCCTACAATCCAGCTCAATTCTGACACTACCTACCAGAGAGAGCGTCAGATTCCACAGGTTAACGGCTCCATCCCACGGGACCACCCTCCACATCCGATGCCAATAGCCAAGTCCAGATCCACACCAGTGCTTCGGACTGACTGGCTGTAGACCAGAGGTTCCCACAACCTCCTCCTTGGGCTCAATTAATCTGTTCACAGAACTCAGAGAAACATTTTACTTACTAGATAACCAGTTCATTATAAAAGGATATAGGGGATTTCCCTGGTGGTCCAGTGGTTAAGACTTCGCCTTCCAGTGCAGGGGGTATGGGTTCGATACCTGGGCAGGGAGTTAATATCCCACATGCCTCAAGGCCAAAAAACCAAAACATAGGGGCTTCCCTGGTGGCGCAGTGGTTGAGAGTCCGCCTGCCGATGCAGGGGACATGGGTTCGTGCCCCTGTCTGGGAAGATCCCACATGCTGCGGAGCAGCTGGGCCCGTGAGCCATGGCCGCTGAGCCTGCGCGTCTGGAGGCTGTGCTCCGCAGCGAGAGAGGCCACAACAGTGAGAGGCCCACGTACCGCAAAAAACAAAACAAAACAAAACAAAAACCAAAACGTAAAAAATAAAACCCAGAAGCAATATTGTAACAAATTCAATAAAGACTTTAAACATGGTCCACATGAAAAAATCTTAAAAAATAAAATCATATAAAAGGATGTAACTTAGGAACAGCCTAATATATCAGGGCAAGGTATGGAGAAGGGGGATCAGAGCTTCCATGCTCTCTCCAAGCACGCTACTCTCCCAGCACCTCAACATATTCACCAACCTGGAAGCTCTCCGAGCCCTGTCCTTTTGGGTTTTTATGGAGCCTTCATTACATAGGCATGACTGATTAAATCATTGGACATTGATGATTGATTCCAACCTCCAGCCCCTCTCCCCTCTCCTGAGGTCAGGGAAGTGGGACTGGAAGTTCCAACCCTTGCCCCCCATCCATAGGTGCCTCTAAAAGTCACCTCATTAATGTAACAAAGGACTTTTTTTTATTGCTCTCATCACTTAGGAAATTCCAAGGGCTTTAGGAGCTCTTTGCCAGAAGCAAGAACAAAGACCAAGTATATATTTCTTATTATAAATCGCAATATCACAGCATCCCTATCATGTACACAGCACAGCCAATGAGAGGGAAGCAGGCAGCGAGATGGGCATGCCTCCTTCCTTTCAGGATGCTTCCTAAACATTACACATGACACATATATACATCCCATTGGCCAGAACTTAACCATATGGCCATCCCAACTGCAAAGGAAGCTGGGAATTTTTTTTATTCCAGCCAGCCACAGGCACAACTAAAAACCAGGATTTCTTGTAATATGGAAGAAATGAATAACAGATATTGGGAGGAAATTAATCATCTCTGCCACACCATATAAACATTAGAGACAGAGCTTTGCTCACAGTAAGCAGTCACCGTAAGGGCTCGACGTTGAAAGGGGAGGTGCTAATTACAAACTTCTTCTAATTCCTTATTTTGCAAAAAGCTGGCACTAAATTTTTAAGAATCTGGACCTTTGCATCGTTCTACCTATAAAATGAAGACTTCCCTCGTATTCCTCCCCTTCTTTTCCACTAAGACATTTTCTAGGTGCCTTTCTTGACTCACCCCCACCAGCCTCTACTGGATCCTTTACTGTAGGGAGGGTCGGCCATGTGCTATTTGTGAGAACTGGGGTTGTAAACCTCTTTATACCTCTGTTTCCAAGATGTAAACGGAGGTAATCATTTTACCTAACTTATAAAGTTGTTGTGAGGATTAAATGAGTTAAAACATGCAAAACACTTGAAACAGAGCCTGGTACATAGCAAGTACCATATACATTTTTTTATTATTATACTTAACTCTGGCCCATATCACACGGTACTGTAATTTTCTAAAGCGGGATTTTTGTCTTTTATCGAAAGAATGGTAACAAAATGATAGGTGTGGCCATCTTAATACTTTTTCCCAGGAGATTTTGAGGGTTATTCTTGTATAAGTCATCACCAATATGACATAAATGCACTAAGCATGACTCAGAAAGTTCCTGGGATTACCTATGTCCATTTAAAATTCTGTAGCATTCTACTATGTCATTATATAAAGAAAATTCATTCCTTTATTCATTCAACAAACACTATGCTAGTATTAAAGATATGCTGAGGAACAAGACATTCTCCTTCCTTAAGAACCTCACAGTTTACATTATCTATCTATCCATCTATCTATCGCTGTCTCTCTCTCTCTCTCTCTCTCTATCATCTCTCTATCTAGCAATCAAATAACAGTGAGAAAGGGTCCATTTTATAGAATCCTTCCTGTTGCAAATGACTGCAACCCAACTCAGACTAGTTTAAAGGACAGGGAGCATTTATTGGCTCATTCATTCATTTATTCAACAATAAATTGCTGAACTATCTAGAAGTAAATTTTTCAAACCTATCAAAGCTGGGTCTGCACATTTAGAACTCTCCCTTTCTCTCTCTCCCACCCTTAGCACCACTTTCCTCTGACAGGCTCTTTGCACATGGGCCAAAGGCAGCCCCCAGCTTTGTCTGCTAGCTTAGCAACCTCAGCTGAAATAGGGAGCCTCTTTCTCAACAGCTCTGGCAAAAGTGCTGAGGCTGGTCCTCAGCGGTCCGGGTGAGTCATGTGTCCATCCCTGAGCCACTCATGTACCTCCGAACTGGGACTTCAAGCTCAAGCACCTCCCTGGTGGAGGTGGAGGTGGGACCAGTCCCACCCAAGCCTTATGGATGAAGAGTGGGAGGAGTGACTTCCTTAATGAAAGAGTGGGGTGCTAATACTAAAAGAAGGGAGGCTGGACACTGGGAAGCCCAAAGCAGAAGGTGGCTTGAAAGAAAGCCTCAGGGAAGAGTTGATGCGTGAAATCGGGTTTGAAGGGCCTTTGGAATTCAGCTGACAGATCAGGGATTTCAAAGCAAAGGGAAGACTGTGTATACAGACCTAAGCATGTGAGACCGTGTGGCTTATTTAGAGGAAATGAGTAGGGTTAGGATATGGCTTGAGGAGAAAACAGTGTGGCAGGGAAGATGGGCAAGCGTGAAGCCAGCATGAAGGTCTCTGTGTGCCCAAACGAAGATAATTCGGGCACGCGTGTCTTCAAACTTGAGGAGATTTTGCCATGCTATTTCATTGACACTAAAGAAATGAATCTAACACAAAAGAAAACTGAAGACGGAAATGATCATTTCTCTTTGTATATCCATTGCCTGGCACATATGGTCCCAGTAAATGTTTATAGATCTGAAATGAAATGTCTTCTGAGCTAAATAAGATCATTTCTCTCCACCATACCCACATAGCGTAGTGCTGGTACATTTTAAGGGCTCAATAAGCATTAGCTGTTATATCTTCATGGTTATTAAGTCAATTTTTGATGATATATACTTAGCTTTCATCATTCCTCAGACTTTAGCTAATTTACTGTTACTTAATTCTCAGAAAACTTGAAATTAGAATTGGAGATGCATTTAACTCAGAAACATTACTTTGCAGACTTGTACCTAAATCAGCAACAAGGACAACAAAAACTTAATACTGCTGTCTGGTGACTTAGAAAATAAGAAATATAAGTCAACTTTTGTATTTGAAAACTGTAAGATAAAAGGGACCCACAAACACCACGTAGAGAGTGGGTCTGCAAGATTCATAAGGATTATTTTTCATTTGAGTAAAACAAGGTCAGTTCACCCTTTGATGAGTTTCTCAATTAATCTCATTTCTTTGCTGGCTAGTCTCCCCACTTTCCCAGAGCCCCTAGGAATCTATAAAATAACAGATGATCATGCCAACCACTCCTCTTGGGGTTATTATTACTATATATGTATAATAACCACAAGGTTATGAAACTAGATGTCAACAAGAATCAATTAAAACATTGAAAGTAATGGTGTAAAGAAATTGGAATTCCATCCCTAGCCAGAATCCCCATCTGGCTGTGGCTTCCTCGTCGTTTGCAGTGGTTGCGGGGGCAGAGAATTCTCTGGGCATATTTCCCACAGAGGCCTCGATGGGATATTCTTGGTCCCCCTCTCGCCTGCCCCAGAACCTCAGTTTTGGGGTTTGTCTCTCTCAGTCATTTTGAAACCTTATGTTCACACTTGATAGCCTTAATGGAGGGAGAGAGGAGAAACCATTCATTGTTAATTTGATAAATATCTATCAAGAACCTACAACATGTCAGGAACATTCTAGAAACTGGGGTTACAGAATCTCTGCCCTCATGGAGTTTTTATTCTCATGAAGGGAGACACATATTAAGCAAATAAATACATAATGTGAGATGGTAATAATAGCCAATATATAGGCAGAGAAGGAGGGACAGGAGAGCAGGAAATGGGTGATCAGGGAAGGCATCCCTTTGAAGATGAAATCTGAACAAAGACCTGAAGGATATAAGGGAACAGCCATGCTGATCGCTGAGGGAAGACTGTTCCAGAAACTGGAACAGCAAGTACAGATGTCTTGAGGAGGAATGTATCTGGTGTGATAGAGGAAGGCCAGAAACCCAGTGTGTCCAGGGCAGAAAGAAAAAAAGGGACAGTAACAGGAGATTACATCAAAAGGGAACAGACACTGCAAGGTCCCTGTTGGCACCTGGGAATAACCACAGTTTTTTTTCTTTGTAGTCACCTTATGTGTCTCCTCTGTGTGCTGTCACTTCCTGCTTCTCTTACCTTTACTCAGCAGACATTGTCCTTTCTCTTTCTCAGGAATATTTGTCCTTTTTACTGCCCAGAATCCCACGCCTCCATTTCTAAAGCAGCAAGGTGATTGTTTTTTTGGAAAGAGCATCTCTCCCATTGCTTCTGTCAATCAAAGTGCTCCCCATGGCTGTCTCAGCTCAACCAATCACACTGTCTGTCCCTGGAATTAGTCTTCACCAAGATGAACTGAGGCTTAATCAACTTGACTAGGGTTCCCCAAAAAGACTGTCCAGTAGCTTCTGGTCTCTGGTTCCCCAAAGCTGCCCTGGTGTCTGTCCTTGCTGGAACTTGATTATCTAGCCCTTCTTTCAATTCCATAATCTAACCAAGACTTTCCAGTAAATTTATTTTTAACTTAACAAAGCACCCCTAACTTATCATCAACCACCTTGGCTCTTCTTCCTGTCATGACTCATATCATATGGTCCCCATTAATGCTAAGTTGTGGATTTGTGGGAACTTGTCCTTTCATAGCTAAAATAATTGGTCATTATAACACTAAATTTTCAATCTGAAGAAAATGTTAGCATTTTCCAAATGATTTATCAGGATAGTTGTTTTTTTAAGCAAAACCATTGTTTGCTATGATTTGACACATTAGGAAGAAAAAGTTACCACCACTACAAGGGATAGAATAAAAAAAAATAAATTCTTAAAGAGAAGGAAGGGATTAGAACATCACAATGAAACACACAAACTCTGGAATCACACAGCTTGAGTCTGCAGCTCAGCTCTGCCATCTGGCAGCTATTCAATCTTAGGCAAAGATTTATCTTTGGTTCCCCTAGAAGCAAACCCTGAGACAAGGACTCTAGTGCAAATATATGTCTCGGAAGTGATCCCAGGAAACACCAGTAGGGGAAGAGAGAGGGAAGGGGAGGCAGCCAATAGAAGGTTCGTTATCAGTACAGGTAACTATGGGCCACCGGGTACAATCCTATGAGGAGCCTCTGAGAGCCAGCATAGAAAATGCCCCTCAGTTCTCTCCCACCCAAGGAGCAGGGAAGCTGGGGTATTTAGACACCAACGCCATCAGTCATTGGTTAAAGGCTGCTGGGGGGGGGGCGGGGGTTTGTTGGGATTGGAATGGACATATTCCCCAGCACTTCTGGCCTCCTCCAGCGGCCAGGGAAACAGATGTAGACCCTGGCAGTGGAGAGCCAGCCAGTGCCCACTGAAATGGTGACAAGGGAGGGAGTACTGACCGCTCCCACTACACTACTTAGCTCTGTAAGCATCAGGTTCCCCATGTGTAAAATAGCATAATAATAATAGCATCTCACAGGGTGGGTATGAAGATTAAATGAGATGATGTGTGTGTAACTGCGTGGCACATGAGTACACAGAGAGTTTGTACATGTTGAACATCATGAAGGAGACAAAGAGGGAAACACATGGAAAGCCCAAGAGGAATGAGTAGGGAGAAATGGGAAGTGGTGAATGGGAAAACAAAAAAAAAACTTTTACGAATTAAAACATACAAAACAGACTTTGTGAAAGAAGCAATATTCTCAGCACATTCCAGCAGCAAACAGGCTTTCTGCAAAGAATTTTCAAGAGATTTGCTTCTTGAGAGTCACAAAGAAAGTTTGAACAGCAAAACGCGCCATTCCCTGAAGGCTGGTAAATATAGCGGCTGGAAAGAGGAAAAAAGGGAAAGGATCTGTTTTTCTGAAACTATGCTTCTACCTTTTACTCTCTTTATCCATGAGGAGGGTAATTAGTTCTTTCAATATGACAAGCACACAAGTTTCTGCCTTTTCTAAGAAGGAAAGAAAATTAGTTCATAAAGGCATTTCTTTCTTTCCAGCAAGTCCTGTAGCTCCACGTCCATAGGTGAGGGGAGGGTTGGGTAGGGGGAGAAGAGAAACAGTAGACAATTCACCATTTGTGCCTCAGGAGGTACAAAGTGCTGGAGAGAAAACAAAGGGCCTTAAGCTGTGTGGAGGTGGGTTTGTTATTTTCTTTGGGTGTGGGAGAGAAGGCTAAGGAGACTTTTGAGCTGAGACCTGAAGGAAATCAGTCAGCCATGCAAATGCCTGGAGAAGAGTATTAAATGGCAAGTACAAAGGCCCTGAGGCAGGAAAGTGCCTAGTGTGTTTGAAGCACACAAAGGAAGCCTCTGTGGCTGGAATGGATAGAACCTGGACACAGCTGAAGACGCCTTCCCAGAGGCTGAGGTGGGCCTGAGGGAAGGAAAGGGCAGGGAGGGAAGTGGAGGGGAGGGGAGCGGAGAGGATGGGAGGGGAGGGGAGTGG
>NW_006792108.1:630184-692665 GCF_000442215.2 Lipotes vexillifer | reverse complement strand
GGGGGGAGGGGAGGGGAGTGAGCAAGATGAGCGACATGATCACACTCACATTTTAGCAGGATCCCCCTGACTGCTGATTTGAGAACAGGCTGTCCAGAAGCAAGGGTGGACACAGGAAGCCCTGTGGGAGGGAGGTGTCATGGTCTGAAAGCAGGTTGGAAAAGAATTTCCAGACAAAAGGCAGAATGTAAAGAAGATGGAATTTATTAGAGGGAAGGGTCGCTGCCAGAACAGCGGTCCGTCTTCCTAGTAGTCTGGGAGAGTCCAGCCTGAACATGTGCCATTGATCAGTTTTTATAGCCAGAAAACAAAGGAATGGTCCGAGGTGAAAATTTCATTTACTGATTGGTCGAGGCACATATGCCTTCCTTCTATAGGGTGAGAGTGAGACAGACTAGATGCCTTTCCTTATTTGGGACAGGTCCTGTTGCCCAGGTGGGCATCGCCCAGGTGGGCCCAGGAATTTTGTAACCATCACAACATGGCGGGCAAGGCGAGTAAGAGTCCGGTAGGGGGTGTAACGCTGACACTTTTTCAGGTGGGGTCATCCTTTGTCCTTGGTTGTAATAATCCAGGTGAGTGATGATGTGGCTTGGACCCGGGTGGTCACGGTAGTGGTAAGAGCTATTCATATTCTGGATCTACTGTGAACAGAGGGTCAACAGAATTTGTAGATGAATTGGATGTGGGGTATGAGAGAGTAGAGAGGAATCAAGGAAGTCTCAGCTTATTCAGTAAAACAACCTGTACTACTTGCCAGACACTGTCCTGGACGCTGCAAATGCAACAAAAAAAATTTCTGCCTTCATGAAGGGTTTTCTCTAGTGGGGGAAACTGACCATAAAAAATACAAATATTCAGTATGTTAGGTATGCTGGGTGGTGGTGAAGTGCTAACAAAACCAAAACAAGGATACGGAATGTCAAGAGTAGGGATTGCAATTATAAAAGAGGGTTTCAGGAAGTCCTTGCTGAGAAGATAAGATCGGAATAAAGACCTGAAGGAGTGAACCGTGTGGTTATCCTGGGGAACAGCAGAGGGAACAACAAGTGCAAAGGCCCTGAGGGTTTAAGCACACTGATTTAGTGATGCCAATTAGACATCAAAGTGGAGCTGTCAAGTAAGTAAGTAAGTAAAGTAAGTAAGTAAAGTAAGTAGCTGGATGCATATTATGGAGAAGACTTTCTCAGTGGTTCTCTTGGCTTTGGGCTCACCCTCTTCCAGGTAAGGTGACCAACTGTCCTGGTTTCCCTGGGACTGAAGGGTTTTCTAGGACACAGAACTTTCAGTGCTAAAAGCAGGACAGTCCTGGGTACAAACAGTTGTTCACCCTAATTCCAGGTCATCCTGCATCTTTCTGTCAGAGGGATGCTTCTAAAATATAATCCTAAAAAGTAGATCCTAAAAATCCTTCAGTTTTTCCTTCTAGCGTGAAGGATCAAAGTTAAAGTTCTGTAGAACTCAGCACAAAAGTCCCTCCCACCCTGGCCTCAGCATCTCTCCTGCCCCTCCTGCACCAGCAACCCATTATCTACCAGCTGCCCTCACAGCCAACACATCTTTCTCAACAACCATCCAGCACTATGGCATCATTGCTTCCTGAATAAGTTGAGATATTTTAAATTGCCCACCAATGGCTTTCATACATCTGTTCTCTTTGCCCATCCCATCCCCGCCTCCACTTCTCTGTGTCGCTAAAATACTTCTCTTGCTTAAGTCTCATTTCAAGGGCTACCTCCTGGAAGCCTTGCGGGTTGATATAGGGGTTGATATAGATATTGTATCTGCACATCCATGGGGCTCGCTGTATCCTGCTAAGGGCTGAATCCAGGTGTGGTGGGTCCCAAATCTTTTATAATTTGAGGATACTCTTTAAGAAAAATAATACAAAATTTCAAATACAGATTTAGGTATAAGAGTGAATATTTACTTAGAAGGGACACCTACAAATGAGGAGTCCTGAGGCGTTGCAGTAAATTGCCCTCTGATCCCACTCCTTCCACGCCGTGTGGAAATTGGAGGTTCCCTTGTCTATCTCCCTCCCTAGACTGTGAGACCCCTGGGGGCAGATAACTTACCTGCTATGTCTTTGCATCCCAAGTGCCTGGTATGTGGAGGCAGCTCAATGGATGTTTGTTGACTGCCAAAATGAATGGTCAGGCTGGTGGTGACCAAGAACACTGGTCTGTGAGTCAGATCCTGGTTTTAGTGACACCTGCCAATGACCAGTTGTATCACCTGAAGATAAGGAACAAGGAACTTAACCTCCCAGATATTAAAAGCCATTAGGTGACCTACCTGTGTGAAATGGCTAAGTAGACTGCCTGGCCAGAAGAGGCGCTTAATAAATACTTGTTTCTCCTCTTTTCCTACCCTTGGGTTCTGTTTCCCTTCCATCAGTCACAGGCCCCCAGGGCTGGGATACAAGCCAGGAAATGGGACCCACTCTCTGTGAATACATGAACTTGTTTAGCTCCGCTGTCTTACCTTTCAGAACGACAATCAGTGTTGCAGCTGAAATACTTTCCCTGCCGCTCATGAGTTAAGGTTATTTAATTGATCTTTTAACCCTCCTATTTGTCTGCAAGTCAGCAGGACCATCCATAATGTGCCACTGTGCACTTGAACTCAGTCCAGGGTCTGTAAATAAGGATGGGAGAGTGCTGTTTCTGCTATTTAAGCCAATCAATGTTATTGTTTTAAAGGAACAAATTTCCTTCCTTGTAAACCCAGGTATATAATAAATAAATAATTCAGCATCCCTGAAATATTTATTATAGGCAGGTAGCATTCTGCTCTCTGAGAAAAGCAACTTGTCTAAGAATTGGATGCTGTTGGGTACCAGCGGCTCCAGTAATCATAGACCCTGTCTGTTGCTTTCCATCATTTGTCTACTGCTCAAAGCAACCTTGGGAGTTAGGAAGAGTGTCTCCATTTTAAAGATGAAGAAACACAAGAGTTATTAAATAAGTGTACAGAGCCAGTAAGTCCAGGAGACAGTATTGTAACTGGTCTCTTTCGGGCACACCTCTACTCTCTGTGCAGGGCAAGAATTACAGTCCACTTTATAAGTGTCAGCTCTTATAAAGGACAACAACCCCTGGGATTTCTTTCCAGATGAGCCATTCTGCTTCTCTGTACTGCCTGGATAGAACCAAGAATTTATTATACCGTGCACCACATCTCATTCCCTGTCCCCGGGTCAGTAGCCGGCATCCCAAACCAGTCTGTGGTCTCTAAGGCTGAGTCGTGTGTTTGGACTAAGGAAGATCTTCAGATGACAGCCCTGTGCATTTCTTTTCAAAATCTCTGCTTTTGAGATGACCTAGCTCACCTTGGTGTTTGCTAAATGTTATTCAGGTGGCTGTTACAGTCAGTCACTGCTTTTTCTTGGATGGTAATCACCTGTTGTTGATGATGATGATGATGGTTAAAGCTATGATTAACCCAGTACTTACAACATGCCAAGGACTGTGCTGACAACTTTGCAAAACATCATTTAATTCTTAGAAGAACCCTTTGAGGTGGATGTTAACGTCTTCATTTTTTAACTGAGATGCCTGAGGCCTAAGAAGTTGCAGAAAATAACTAGTTCTAAACCACACAGGTAATAAGTAACCAGCACAACCAGGATTCAAACTGGGGTCTCACCAATCATACAATGGATGCCCTGAGCCACTATGACACCTCCAGTGGGAGATGAGTCGGTATTCGCCATTAACTAACGCAAGCTCTAGTCATATTTAGGAGATATCTTTATTTCTAGGCAAAGGGTATCCATTCACATACCCACCCATCCACCCCTCCATACATTCCCTCACACAGACTATTCCCTTTGACTGGAATGTTGCTCTGATCTCCCCATAACTGTGGAGCTAACCCCCTTCTCAACACTTAAGTCTCATTTTTAAGTTCCACCTCCTCCTGGAAGTTTTCCTAGCCTGACATTGTGTCCCATCTCTGTGCCCTCATGGCGCTCTATTTATCCTACTCAGGGGTGGATCCCGATTTTGCGGGGCCTGAACTACAAGGTACAGTCAAGGAGAATGACGTCCAGGGTAGAAACTCAAATTAAACAGGGAAACTAGACCTTAACTTCATTTCCTCGTTGAGTTTTGGGTTTTCTGGATACTCAGTGTAGCATAATCATAGCCCTTTAAAACTTAACGTTTAATCCAAGTGTTGGTGTTTTATTTTTCTAAAGTATCGAACCATTTCAGCTCTAGATATACCAAGGTTCAAAGGATTTAACACTGTAATTGTTCTGATTCAGGCTTAAGTTGCTGAGCCTTAGATTCAGCGTCCCCACAGTTGTAGCCAATAGAAAAGTGAGAGCAAACAGTGTTGACCTAACCTGAGGCCCTAAATGCCAACACCTGTCATGATCATTTCAGTGGTTCGCTTAATTTGCAACGTGTGTTTATCAGATCTATTTCTGCTTATACAGACTTTGTGAAAATCAGATCACAATAAATATTATATTGTGTTAATAACCCATACTGAAACTTAGAGGTGTTTGCTTCTTACATACAATTAACAGGAACTCAGCGAATTAGCTATTATCCATATTTTACCTGTATGGAAACTGAATCTGAGAGGTGTGATCTCCTTGAGGTCACACAAGCTAGTAAAAAGTAGAGCAAACCGAGTTATGATTACGATGTAAATGTCCTTTGTCCATACTGACTCTCCCAAGAACCAAATCATAAAACTAGACTTCATGGCTTCAGCAATCCTATTAAAGATTTACACTTCTGCATGCAAATTAGTCTCACTAGAGAATGATAGATTGACATGGGCGATCCAAAGTAGTCAATATTTCTGCAAGTGGTAATTCCAAAGAGCCTGTATTGGAGCTCCCTTTCATTTACTTTGCTTTATTGTAATTATGGAATTCCCCCTCTGCTGCGACTGGTGAGTAGACGATGCCCTGAAATCTTACGTTGATTTAGATGGGATCATCTCTTTTGTTAATACTTCAGCTCAAACCTTCTCCAGAGAATGTTTGCTTATAAATCCCTAGACATTTCTAGAGCTAACGTGAGACTCTTGGTCCTCAGAGGAATTTAAAGGAAAGCTATAAGTTGGTCATCAGAAGTCCCTTTGTGAATTCCTGATGCTGTCTGGGGCACCAGGGCACCGGATCAGGCTTCCTCCTAATTCTGCTTCTCTGCTAATCAAGTGAAACAACCCCATGTCATACTCGTTTCTACTCTTCTGTGGCACAAGCTGTTTATCATCAGAATAAGCAGACTTGAAATTATAGGTGGAGCCCATGGTCCCCTCTCTCCCTTCCACCCTAGGCCACACTTCTTTGGAGTTAAAGGGTAATAATGGGATTACATTTACAGTAACAAATCGTATTTCTCTACATCTCTCCCACTCCCCTGTCCCACCTTGTTTCCCCCAATTAGTTCTGGAAAGCCTGGGGCGGGGCCTCATGGACTCACCAGTACAGGATCCTGGGCATCTTCCTACCAGCCACCATTTCAGCCCCATTGTTGAAGTCTCTGTCCAGGTCGAACCACAGGGAGCAGGCCCAGTGTGATACTCCCACTGGTGCCCAGTAGAGGGCACTGTTTCCCACCACACCACTGCCTGCCTTTGCTCCTGAGGCACTGGGGTCCAGGAGAGCTGTCCGCAGGCCCCTCCCTGTGGCGACCACAGCTGCCGCCATCCTTCACACTCTCTGCACTGGCCCTTCAAGTCTCACCATGGTGCCGCAGCTGCTTTGCTAGAAGGAGGAAGCGCTCGTTCTGTGCCTTTTGGACCCTCCCCAGGGCATTGCCCAAAGCAGGGCCAACTTGTGTTCCAGATACTGAGAGACGTGTGAGAGCGGCTCTTGGGTTTCTACGGTGGCTTCTCCTCTCACTGGGAGGTGGCCTGCCCTGTACTCAAACCACTCCTGCCTCAAGCCGCAGGGACATTGTTCTTGGGCTGAATTTGTGTGCCTGCACCTCTGTCCTTAGCACCAGTTCTTCCCCAGGAGGATCTAATGGCCCTTCAAGCAAAGAGGATCCTGCTGGGGCTTCCCTGGTGGCGCAGTGGTTGAGCGTCTGCCTGCTGATGCAGGGGACACGGGTTCGTGCCCCAGTCCGGGAGGATCCCACATGCCGCGGAGCAACTAAGCCCGTGTGCTATGGACGCTGAGGCTGCACGTCCGGAGCCTGTGCTCCGCAGCCGAAGAGGTCTCAACAGTGAGAGGCCCATGTACTGCAAAAAAAAAAAAAAAAAAAGAGGGTCCTGCTGGGTCCACCCACCAGTCTTTTCCCGATACAGGTGAATCCAAGTAGCAAAAAGAGGTGTGCTCAAAACACCTGCTTCCAGCCCTGAGGTTACCAGCACTCAACTCCAAAACATACAAGAACTTGTTGGGGTACTGAGTTGGTTGAATTCCATAAAGCCAAGTCTAGCAGATTCTTCCCACTTGACACTGAAATTTTCAGGCATGAGAGGTCACTGCTGCACCCTTATCCCCACTCTAAACACACCATGGACTGGGTGGAAAGTCCACGCCGACCACAAACTCATGCCAGGGACAGCAGTTCTGTGTCACCTCCACTGATCTTCCAGGCCTGAAATCAGCCAGGACATCTGTTAGCTCCTGCTTGAGGTGCCCCCTTCTTAGCAGTTGCTAAGGTACTTTAGAGCAGGAATCCAGAAAAATGCAGCAATTGTGAGAATCTTTGCAATTCTGGAATCCCTGCAATATGCCTGCGTTGTGATGGTACTTACATAAACCTCATGATTTCTTCTCTGGGAATTTTGCTTTTCTGAAAGACTGTTTGCAACTGGCCCCTTTGACAGCAACAAATACTGTGGGCCCTGATAGGACAAACTTCCTCCTGGAAACAGTTGCAGAAATAGGATAAATGAGGCCAAAACAAATACACATCGTAGCCCCCCAAAACATACCAACTCCAATGTTCGTATTTCCCTGACCCTCGAGTTTCAACTCCAGCTCATGCGGGGAGTGCCTGCTGACAAAAATGTCAGTGCAGTTGCTATCTGTTAGCCTCACCCTTGGCTTCTCTCTCACCTGGAAAAATAATAACCTGACAAACACGGAATACCCTCAACACATATTCAATGCTCTGTTCATGTTGTTGCGCTTATAGGACAAATGGGGAGAATATAACCAAGATGTTGACAGTGAGCAATGATTACTACCTGAGCAAGCACTGTTCTCAGCACAGTCTGGTTTAGTCTGGGTAGAGTGAGGGAAAATTCAAGGGCACAGAGCAAACGGCAGAAGCCTTGAGAGGTGCCCTAGACTTTTGTACACAGTTCTAGCAACCATCGATTTCCAAATATGAGCCAGGTGCTGTGAAGTGCTTACCCAGGTCCCCTCTTAATCTGCACAGCAGGTACCCTGAAGTGTGAATTATCATCCCTACTTATAGCCCAGGAAACTGGGGCTCTTTGGTGACTGGCCATGGCTTTGCCAATGGCAAAGAAAAAGATCTTTGAGATTCTGACCAAGTCCTTAAATCATGACTGCATTACTCAAAACTCAGTTGCAAGAGACAGAAACGCAACTCAAACTAGCGTACGGGGGTGGTAGGGGAAGGAATTTATAGATGAACCAACTTCAGGCATGGCTAGATCCAGGGACTAACATATGTCACGTGGACTAACTCTGTCTCTTTTTATTGATCTTTTCTATCTCCACTTGCCACTGCTTCATTTTGTTTATGTGAACTTTCTTCTCCTGCAGAGTTTCCTCCATAAAACCAGGAAGATGACCATAAATGGTTCCAGCCAACATTACCATTTATCTCACAATTCCAAAGGAAGAGAGAGACTTCTCTTTCAGAATCCATGTGTAATCTCTCAAAGAAGAGGCTGGCTCTGTTAAGGTCACGTCCTGCTTATCCTTAAACCAATCACCATGGTGGAGAGGTTAAGTCCCATGATTGACAGCCAACCAAGGCCACATGGAGAGGGAAGTTTGGTGGCCCATTGAAAGGAAGGTTGTTGTACAGACAACCCATGTGTTAACAGAACTACTAGGGACTTTAGTTAGATGTAATCCCTTATGAACTTGGATCTGCTGGTTTTCATGGTGTAATTTCCTTTTGTTTTACATGCTCTCCATTATCTGTGGTATACTCATGGAAATGGGATCAGAATGATAAAGGAGGAAGCCCCAAGGTTTGTGTATGTGTTTTAAAATTAAAGAGCCAATGATTACCGGTTTTCTTTCTAGAACAAAAAGTATGTTGTTAAAATACAGTTGCTAAAATCTTTTAAAAACTGTTTTAAGAGAATGCAGCATCACCTTGTGGTGTTCTTGCCAAAAATGTTTAACCCAAATTTAATCATGAAGGAAGAATCAGACAAGTGCAAAACACTGGCTTGGACTCTCCAAAAAAGTCAATTTCATAAAAGACCACACACACACACACACACACAAACACACACACTCTAAAAGGCTGAGGAAACACACCAGGTTAAGGTGACTCAAGAGTCATGACAATTAAATAATTAAATACAGTGTGAGATCTTTGATTAGATCCTGGATAAAAAAAAAATTATAAGTGGCATTATTAAGACAATTTAGAAAGTTCTGTACTAAGATCTATGTATTAGGTAATGATATCATTTTCAATGTTGCATTTTCTGAGTGTGACTGTGGTTATGTAGAAAAGTGTCCTTGGTCTCGGGAGAACAGGCTGAAGTATTTAGGGATAAAGAGTCAGGATGATGCAGCTACTTTTCAAATGGTTCAGGGGGAAAAAATGTACACATAGACAGGGAGAGATAGAGGTGAGAGAGATGATAGAGTGCGAGAGGGTGAGCATGTGGCCAAATGTTAAGAATTGGTGAATCTAGGTGAAAGGTATATGGGTGTCATTAAATATATTCTATTCCTATAATTTTTCTCTAGGTTTCAAATTTTTCCAAATCAAAAATTGTTGAGAAGGGGAAAAAAAAACTTAGGTACAGCCTCATAACAATCTAAAATCTAACTCCCTCACCCATAATACAGTAAGTGAAGCCCGAAAAACTCACCGTGTAAATGCGGGGTCATTATTGCCAGGTTAGTTAAATGACAGGCCAGTTTTAACAGCCAGCGCTGCAAGAGCTGTATCTGTTCACGTCCAGGCCGCTGAGGTTGGCGCCACCTGGTGGCAGTTGTCTGCTTCAGCTTAAATAAGGATGGGGACTGTTCTGGGTCCTGTATCAGTGGTGATTCCAGGAATCACTAGAAAGTAGCACCCATTTCCTTGACCCGATTCGGGAGAGTGGCCAGGAGTATTCTGGAAACAAGGAGACCATCTCGTGGGCAGGGGTCGAGGCGAAGGCAGTCTGGGTCCAGTCTATGTGGGAAGCGCTGGCGTCCAGAGGCTGGCTGGCTGTGACAGTGAACAGCAGGCTTAGCTGCTCTCTGGTTATGGGAACCTAATGTCCATCCATGCAGTAGGGAAATAGCTGGAAGAGTTTGACACAGCTCCGGGCTCAGAAGGGGGCATCATTTAGCCAGTGACAGCTAGGTCATATAGAATGTCACACCAGCAATTTCTAAAAATCAACAAACCATTTAGAAATTATTTGATGCATCGTTTTCACTACAATTTACATTGTTTAAAGCAGTTTTATTAGAGAACAAAAGGGAATGTATTTTAAAATTTTTATTTATATGCCAATTTAGGTGACTGTTGTTTTAAACTATTTTTGATATCACCTGTGTGCACATGTATGTTTTGAATAACCTATATATGTACATACACATGGGTATATATAAAAAATAAACACACACATATATACATACATAGACACCCAGGAAGTATTCTAGATTGTTTTTTGAATGGAAAATTGGTTACATAGTAATACATGTGCCCTTTCCCCACTGCTTCATTCTTTTTTTTTTTTTAATGCTGTTAATCTGAATAGCATACATGGTGTAGTTTATTTAATAAATCATAAAATCTTAACCATAAAACCATAAATCTTAGCAAAATTTGCTAAGATTTATATCTTGCCTATTTTTAGAAAAGACTTGATGTGGTTTATTATGCTAAATCACATATAAAACAAGACAATGAAAAATATTTAGAAGACGGAAAAACCATCAAAAGAAGAGAAGAGCATGGGGTAAGCTAAATCATCCAAGTTTAGCTTTGGATTTCTTGGGGAACAAAGAGGAAACAAGATGGGCTGTTGCTTCTGGCTCCGCACCAGGGTCTAGTCTGGCTGGAAGGACTCCCAGGTGAGAAGGACAAATGGAGACAAGGAGTCGCTCAGTGGTAGCAGCTAGTGACACCAAAACTAGAGGAGTAGCATTGTGAGGGCATGGTGAGAGGCCACACTCTAAAAGCCACCAGAGCGCTGTGAATGGGCTGCCCAAGCCAAGAGGCCCAGAGCAAGGATTGGAACACCAACGAGACTAGGAAAGAGCATTCCTGAAGAACAGCTGGGATTGTTCCCATGGTTTGGGAGGGAAAGCAGTATTTTTAAGACCAGGGATGCAGAGGGCATAGATATATCTCTTCACTCCATAAAAGAAACCTATGTTCATCTTTCACATAAAGGGCGTTTGAGTCACATGGCGACTCTGGATTTTCTATAAATGGCACAGAAATGTTCTTCCATGAATGCTTCTCCTAATACTCCTCTACAAAAGATAGGACCCATGGTTTTGAAAAGGCTGGATAAGAGCTAAATGCATTTTGTGAAAATTAACAGCATTTCTGCAAACCACTGAGAAGTTATTAAGAAATATAATGAGAAAGAGATTCCAGTTGCAGTCGCAAGAAAAAAACATACTTGGGAGTAATTTCTGTGAGAAATGTGTACGACCTCTTTAAAGAAAATACAAAATTTTGCTTAAAGAGTTAAAATACTTGATTAATGGAAAGGTATACCATATTGGAAAACTAAATAGCATGTCAATTCTTTGCAGATTCATTCATAGATGAATTCCAACAGAATCATTTTCGTGGGAAAAAGGGGAAAATATTTTAAAGTTCACGTGAAGCAGTAAACAAAGGTAAATATAGAATAACTTTCAAAAGGCAGTAGTAATGTCATCGGTGGTAAAAAGTCTTACATGTTAGAAGATTCTAAAGCAAAATTTGAAATAGTGTGGTAATCTTTCAACAACAGATCATTGGACTAGAATAAACATAGAAGGTGGAGATCCTATTACATATAAGAATTTAAATGATTTTTCACAAAGCCATCACCAAATAACGTTGAGGAGAGAATAATTCAACAAATGGTACTAAGATACGTGACTATCAATTTGGCAGAAAAATAATTATTTAGATTTTTATCTTACACATGTACCCCAGTAAGTTCCAAAAGAATTAAGTCTTTATATACAAAACTCAGACCATTTTTTTTAAGTAAAATTAAATTCAATTAAAATTTATCAAACTTCTGGGGGCAGTGCAACTTTCCAAGCTTGGGAGTGACTGAAGACATCATGAGTGGGAGAGATTTTACTGCATATACAATTTTGAAACTTCTAAAAATAACCCAGGAAAGGACAGGTCAACTGGAAAAACTATCTATACAACAAGGACATAGGCAGCAGTTAATATTTTTTACCTTTATGTAATAACATTTATGCGCATTAGCAAGAAGACCACTACGATTGCTGGGGATAAAAATGAGCAAAGGACATTAATAGGAGAAATTGTTCAGCCTCAGTAGTGTAGTCAAAGAAATAAGAAGGAAAAGAAGCGCAAATTAGCATTTTTCATTAAGTGAGTAAAACTTTAGGGAAAAAAGGTTACTACTACCCAGAGCTGGGGAAGGGAGAGAAGTGATGTGGAAGGTGTGCTCTGATCCCTCTGGTGGCATAGGAAACCGAGAAAAGTTGTTTGAAAAGCAGTTGGTGATATTTATCAATAAATATAAAAATGTGTTAACACTGATTAGTAATCCTAATAAAATTAATTTTATTTCTGACAAATAAAAATATTTTTAGATTAGTTGCACTAAAGTGTTTTACTTTTGTTTGAAGCTACTAGCACATAATTAAAGTTGATGCACAAACTTTTTAGATATCAAGAAAAAATTCCCGCTGCCAGAACCACTCTTCCCTACAGCCCGACATCTTTGTTCTCCATTATGAATGCATTTGCGGAGTATCCTGAGACTGATGTTAAGTTAGAGTAACTAGTAAATCTCAGGGTGGCTTAGAATTCTTTCTTCCCTCAGTAATGTGACCAGTCTTTTATCTAACAAGTACTTATTGAGCACAATCTGTATGCACACACTGGGGAGGGGTTACATAGATTAGTAAGACTCAATTCATGCCCGCAGGAAGTTTGGAGCCTGGCAGAGGAGTGTATATGTCATTTCTGGAGCATCCAGGCAAAAATCCAAAGTAGAAAAGAAAAAAATCACTATGAAAAGTACCAAATGCTTTACAACACTTCTGTTTTGAGATATCTACTGTATGCACATCACACCATCTTCAATGCAGGTTTCAAGAATGATATACAGTTCTGATCTCATATTACTTCATTAGTAAGTGAAAAAGCAACAGAAACTCAGTAGAGATAAGCACCCTGAGGTGACCGTCCTCGTCAGAGGCTAGAGGTGGTGAGCAAAAGGCGACCACACACGCATGGACCACACACACTGACAGTTCCAGGAGAGAAGCAGGAGAGGTGGGAAGATGCAGAGAGATACTGAACCTCTCCTTTCCCTCTGGGATTAGCTGTGTGATATCTATTCTGACCTGAGCAGGGATGTGTTTGGTGTTTTAACACATGAATCCACTATCCACAAGAACCAGGATCTGCAAATACACTTTCACAGGCTTGCCAGCCCTGGTCCAAAGTGGAAGAGCTTCTCATGGTAAATTCATCTTCATTCCCCACTCAGAAGTTTGCTAAACTTCTTTCTTCGGTAAGGGAACACGTTCTGCTTTCACCCATGTATCTGTGTACGTTTTATGTATAAAAAGGTGTCTAGTATATAGTAAGCACTTAACAAAAAGGTTGTTTGGGTAAGGTTAATCCGGGCAGGCTGCACCGAAGAAGTGACTATCAAGGTGCTTTTTAAGGAAAGAAGCTCCTATATAAGGCTATTTTATAAAACTGATTTTTGCCATAAGCTTAATGCTTCACCTTAGTGTTCATTTCTGATGCTATTTCTTTGAACCACTGCATACTTGGTATGCATTGACTTTATTTCTGCTCCTAGAGACTTTAAGCAGTGAATAGAGGTTAATTTGTTACCTGGTCCACTGATTTTTTTCCTAAGAGAATGGGTTTCATTTTCAGCATTTCCATCTATCAATTGCTACTCATACTTAAATGGATTCTCCTAGCTAACTTCTGTTGATGTCTAATATATTTTCCTTTTTTTATAATTTTTTTTTGGGCCGTGCCGCATGGCATGCGGGGTGATCTTAGCTTCCCGACCAGGGATCAAACCCATGGCCCCTGCAGTGGAAGTGCAGAGTCTTAACCAGCGGACTGCCAAGGAAGTCCCTAATATATTTTCTGAGTTACACGATATTCCTGTGGTTATTGTAGTATTTGGTCATGACTGTTTGCTCCCATACCTCACTCTTATTTCCAAACTCCCTAGGGTGTTGCAGATTATATGGGAGGTCTCCAATAAATAGTAACCCTATTTTTTGTCCAGCCTCTGAGCAAGATGAGAACTAAAATAATGAGTAAGGATAGAAGCCAAAAATACCAATGTGATTCAAAACAGAAGCTAGATGGGAGGGTAGAGTTTAGGGTATTAACCAAATGGGCCTGTTGACTGGATTAGGCAAATTTAAGTACCAAATTCTGGGCAGAAATGAACTAGAAAATCTTCCCGACTCCCACCCACCCACCCATCTCCCCCATACCTCTTAGAATTGCAGAGTAGAGTAGATATTCTCTCTGGGCAGGCAAACTCCTTCACAAAAGGAATAAGGGGAGAATTCTTCCTAAATTTACCTATCAGGTAAATTACTACCTCCCCGGGGTGGAGTGAGGAAAGGGAGAGAGGTCAGGAGTTAAACTGATGGAGTGTCCTTCCTGGGAAGGAAACACCAGGAGATGAGAAAAAGGGCTCTGCACTAACAAGATGCATGTTGAGAGGCAATAACAAGAAATGGAAAGAGCAAGGAAATAAAAATCAAAATATTTGGCATTAATCCTGATTTTCATATTTTCTAGCCATGAAAACTTAAATAAGACCATCTCCCTGAGCCTCAGCTTTCTCATCTGTAAAATGGAGATAATATCTGTTCTTCTTACCCTCCAAAGTTTTTACAAGATGACATAAAATAATGCAACATTAGAAACTGTTAAGCATGATGATATGGTATTAGCAGATAAAAACTTACACAAAATTCTAACTGAAAATAATAGGTCAAGAGTTTGACCTCTTTGTGGATGGTTTCTTTCTCTCAGCTCTCAAGCAGCGTATGGCTACTGTTATGTTTCTTAAAAGGCTTATAAGTTCCTTCACCTTCCTTCTGTGCAGTTCTTACTGTCACTCTAAGGTGACAGGAACTCCCCTAGGGACCTCCTGGACATTTCTGCCTCAGGCCCCCATTCCACTCCCCGTACTGTGTGGGCCCTCTGCTTTCCCCCGGAGCCCCTGCAGATGAGAGCTCGGAACTGGTTCGTCTAATGAAGCACACGACTAGTTCCTAAGAGGCTTGTTATACCTGGTCCCTCACAGTAGCTTGATTCTCCGTAATATACGGGCAGGAAATCTGAGGCGAACCTGTTCCTCCTCCAAGGCACTTATCTTCATGAGTAGCAACAGCAGCTTCTCCGTTGCTAAGCTGAAATCTGATCTGGGCTTCATTGCTGGTTTCTCCAGTGTCCTATTTAACTCTACAAACATGTTTGATATATTTTTCTGCTTTATCTTTTCTTTCAATATTTGATTTTTAAAAGTCAAATAAATTGGTTTCCTGTCACAATAGAGAACTAAGAGTACATGGAATCTTTTCATTCCAGCCCAGATACATTAAAATGATAGCTTATATAGTCTCAAATTTTAAAATCTATAGTCACAATTTTTAAAAAAGTTATTGTGGGGCTTCCCTGGTGGCGCGATGGTTGGGAGTCCGCCTGCCAATGCAGGGGACACGGGTTTGTGCCCCGGTCCGGGAAGATCCCACGTGCCGCGGAGCGGCTGGGCCCGTGAGACAATATCCCGCATGCCTAAGGTTGGGGGGACCCATGAGCCATGGCCGCTGGGCCTGCGTGTCCAGAGGCTATGCTCTGCAACGAAAGAGGCCGTGGCAGGGAGAGGCCCGGGTACTGAAAAAAAAAAAAAAAAAAAAAAAAGTCATTGTAGAACAGGAAGAGTCATCCAGAGTAATGCGCGAGGGATGAGGCCACAAGCTTACAAACTCATGCAGTAATCCAAACCCAGGAAAGATACTAACAAACCAAACAAATAGAAAAGTTTATTAGCCAAAGAAATAGAAATACAGCAATCCCCAAAGGCTTTTTACTTACGTTAAAATCTTAAAAGAGATAAAGGATGGAGGCTGTAATCAAGAGCAAAGAATTATGAAAAACTACTAATAAAATAAAATAGCAGAGTAAAATAGCAGAGATAGTCCAAATTACATCAGTAATCACAATAAATGTAGCTAGATTAAATTCACATAATAGACTTCTAGATTGAATGAAACAAGCAAAATATTTGCATGTGACACACCAAAGTGGAATCATTCCATTTCTTTGGAGCTGAGTGTGTATATATGCGTGTGTATATTATATGTGTGTTTTGCAAGGGAGAGGGGGTAGGTTAATTCAGTCTATATGCTCTTTGCAGAAGATTCTGGTGGCACATAAAAGTTTTTGTTGGTCCCAGTAGCACAATTTTAACTTTTGCATACATTCTTTTACAAGGCCTAATTCAATTAATTGAAATTTGTTTCATTGAAAGTTCATCTGAAATGTGCAAAATACTAATATAAAGCAGATCCTAGTGGATATTCGGAAGGGTGGTGTCTATAAGAATGATTAAGAGACACTCCAAAATATCAGCTGGTTTATTCACTGCATGAGAAATAGGTCAACATTACCATTTTATTCTAAATACAGGCATTAAAATCTTAAAGAGAGAAAATTTCACATATCACTGATTATTCATTTGACAATTTTAGCTAGAAGCTCTCCATTCTTTCCTGGGGCCCGTATAAATCAATTGTAACAAACTGTGCAATTATCATTCTTGCAACTGACTGCTTGGGGCAGATTTAAATTCCATTTTGCAAGCGAGCCAAAAACTCTCCTTTGCTTCCTAAGCTCAAAAGCCAGAAAGCAGCTGAAAGATGGTCACCGCTTTGTTCTTGAAGGGGGCTAATTACAGAGTTGTCTGTCTGCCTAGGATGGGCTCTTGCAGCCAGTGTGTAAATAGGGACAATTAGAGCTCTTTTTTCAAGCAGACATTATTTCTAAATAAAGAAACAGAACTTCGGATTTTAATTACTCTCATAGGAATTGTACCATTGAACAGAACCTGACCATTTTCTTCCCCTGACAATTCAGTTCAATGAACATGACAATTCTGTCACAAGAATGTTCTAATTTTAACATTTCTACAGATGGTTTGGTAGGAACGTGAAGTTTAGTCCTCCCTTCTTTCCTCACTAGATTTATTTTAATCCTACATCACAGTCAGTTTAAAATAATTTGCATAGTATTGAAATATGTATGTGTCTTGTTCCTACACCTTCTTAGAATCATTATTTTTACATTTAAAAATATTCAAGTAATCCATCAGTTATTAAACCCTACACAGATTTTCCAAGCATTGCCCTTAATGCTTAGGAAACATTTTCTTGCTTCGTCCTCCTATGTTAGGAGGGTTATTCTCAATTCATAGTTGAGGAAATTGAGGTGTGGTTACTTGACCCAGGTCACATAGCTAGTGAGTGGTGGAGCTGTGATTTAAATCTAGCTGACTTCCAGAGCCCTTTCCTGCCAGCAGAATTTAGAAAGCAGTACCAAACCGTACCTCCTCCCATTAGGGAACTTGGCGAGGGAGACACTAGACATTATCAGGGGCCTTAGGAACCATGGTAGGAATTTTAGCTGTGTGTGTGAGTGTGTGTGTGTGTGTGTGTTTTTCTAGGGGAGGGAGCCCTGCAGTCTTGGAGTTTGGAAGGTTATGGGATCAAGACTGGGAGAGGATAGTGGTGAGAGTGGTCTTGGCAGATTTTAGGTTATGGTCCAAGATCAAATGCCGGACCTTTCTCCTAGATCTGCTAGGCTTGTGGAAAGATGACTGCTTTGAGATGCTCCTTCTTTTTCTCATTTATTTTTATTCTGTATCCATGTTCTGAACCTGATCCCATTGCTTTACCTCACTGACTTTCCCCTCCTCTCTGTTCTGAGAGGATTTATTATCCACATGACACAAGTCAGTGGCTCGTTATGTATTGTTTTAGACTCTGTTTATTTTTTTTCAGAGTCATACACCTCTGCTCAGATGGAATCACCCGATCCCTCTCAATGACTCATTTGGTGGGAACAGCAAAACCAGGTGCTAGAATGTTCTCTAACCCACAAAACCCCTCTGTGGGAAAGAAAAATTATATCATTTTGTTGTTGTTCATTAAAAAATAATCAGTGTTTCTCTGTTTCTTTTTTACATCCAGACCTAGAATTCTGTGTAGCATATAGGCTTGAGATTTAAAAATTAACTGGGATACAAGGTGGGGTAGGCAGGTGCTAAAGAAAAAAAGAGGCAGGGGAGTCATTTTACAATTTAATTGTGATCTCAGTGTCTCTCCCTCTCTCTTTCGCTTTTTCTTGGAAGGACAGTGTCACAGGTCAAGTTCTCCTGGAAAAAAGACTCTGAGATGGAGATCTGCATGCATCCTGTCTACCGGGGAGTGCTCTCAGGTCAACACCTGGAAGGGAAGGGAAGGAGGCAGGACTGGGCAGAAGAAGGTGGGCTGTGATGCTATCACAACAGACACTTCAGCTGACCCTGCAGGGAGCTCTGAAGCCTGGGTGGCCCTGCAGAAGGGTCCCGAATTGAGGAATGAGGAATGAGCCTTTACAGCCATGTATCAAGCAGTCATTGACTGCAGGCTGCCCCCAGAAACGAAGTGTATCCATTCAAACAAAGCCAGTTAGGAATGGGGGAAGTTCAAAACTCAGGTGAGAATAAGATGATGAACCTGCCAGCACTCCAGGCAGCTGAAGGAGTGAGTGCTTCAGTCCTGAAAGCTGGGGGGGCATCCATTATAGGAGGTTTGTGGGGGGGGTTGTTTCTTAATTATGAAATATTTAAGATGTACAAATGGAGAAAAATATAACAAATACCCGCATACCCATAATCCAGTTTATGAAACAGAGCATTATGAATTCAGCTGAATTATACTCAGCGTAGCTTTACGCAATCCCATTTCCTTCCCTTCCTGAAGAGGTAACCCCATTCTAAGCCGGATGTTTCTCTCCTTCAGGTAAGGCAACCAATGGTCTTGGTGTGCCTGAAAATGGAGGATTTCCAGGATATGGCACTTTCAGTGGTAAAACAAATTTCTAGGCAAACTGAGATGGTTAGTCACCTTAACAGGCATATTTTATACTTTTACTACATTTATATCAATTCACAAATAATATATTGTATTATATTCTATGTTTAAACTTTATCTAAAGAGGATCCTTATGCATTATTATTCTACACCTTGCTTTTTTAAAAAATTCAATATAACATTTGTGAGATTGAGTCGTGTGGATAGTTATAGCTCAAGTTCATTCACGTCACAGCTCCAGAAGATTCCACCACCGGGATACAACCACAATTTATTTATCCATTCTGCTGCTGGTGAGACATTTTGGTTGTTTCTAGCTGTTTGTTTCAAACTGTGCTACCATTTAGCACTATTGTTTCTGTCTCCAAGCACATGTCTGAGAACTTTCCTGTGTAGGAGTAGAATTACTGGACTGTCTTGTACACCCATCTTCACTTTTACTAGATAACTGGAAAACTGCCCACCAACATGATTGGACTAATTTTCCTCCCCATTAGCTGTGTTTGAGGGTGGCTATTTCTCCACATCTTTACCAAAGTTTGGTATTATCAGACTTTGAAAATAAAACTTTGAAATCTAAGGGATATGAAATTCTGTTGTTTTTTTTTAACAAAAATTGTTTGTACTGTTCCCTACTGATGTTTATGTGTGCTAAAATGTAAATATTCATCAGATTCTGATCTGTAGGATAATGACTTTGTTCTCACTGTGGACTCCAGGTGTAATTACTTTTTTTTTTTTGCGGTACGCGGGCCTCTCACTGTTGTGGCCTCTCCCATTGCAGAGCACAGGCTCCGGACGCGCAGGCTCAGCGGCCATGGCTCATGGACCCAGCTGCTCCACGGCATGTGGGATCTTCCCAGACCGGGGCACAAACCCATGTCCCCTACATCGGCAGGCAGACTCTCAACCACTGCGCCACCAGGGAAGCCCATAATTACTTTTTGAATACACAGAAACCATCACAATGTCACAGAGCAATCACTCAGTATATGCTTGTTGACTTAATGATCAGATCCATCAAATGTTCTATTTCTTGAGAATGTTTTCTTTCTTAAATATTTATGGAGGACCGAATAATCATTCATTCATTCAGCAAATGTTTATCAAATACCTACCATGTTCCAGGCACTGTTCCAAGTGTGGGAATGTAGCAGTGAAATAAACAAAATCCCTGCCCTTGTGAGGCTCATATTCTAGTCTTATGTACTTAGCTCCAAACTGCAATAGATGGAGATACAGTGGATCAGTGAGGCATGAAGTGGTCAGAGAAGGCCATATGAGGGAGATGAAGCTAGGCTAGGCTTGGAGGATGGTGTGCTTAAGGTATCCAGAGGGAAGATACAGGGGCACTGAGATGGAAGAGAAAGGAATGTCTTTGCAGCAATGGAAAGAGGAGTGTTCAGGTGAGTAGAAGGATTTAAAGTTGGAACCAGAGAGTAGACCCAACAAAGGGCCTTGGAAGGAAGCTCAGAAATTCGTATTTGTGGAGTGAGAAACCCTGACTGAATGTTTTGTAACAAGGAAGCAACATGACAAAAGATCTATTCCAGGAAGATAGGTCTGGTTGTCACCTGCAGAATGCATTTAGTGTGAAAAGTCTGGAGTCTGGGGGTCAAACCGAGGCTGCTGCAAAAAGCCAGAAGCCTGGGAGTCTCCTAGACTCCCCCCACATACCCTGTCACCTCCACACACACACCTGCATCCAGGGAGTGGCCAAGTTGCACTGATCCCGTCTCTCTAGTAGCTCCTGGAGTTACAATGTTGGTAGATGGTTTTCCTAAAAGGCAAACCTGATCATGTCACTTCTCTGTTTCACAACCATCAACTGCCTCCATACGCCTCACAATAAAATCCGAGTTCCAAGACACGGTTCACAAGGCCTCACATGGCCTAGCTTTGCCCCCCTGTCCCCACGCCCTCAGAACTCTGCATTCCAAACCGTGCATGATGTTTCACATTCCCATGCCTCAGCATCCTGCCACTTGCTCTACTCAAAACATGTTTCTCGGGCTTCCCTGGTGGGGCAGTGGTTGAGAGTCCGCCTGCCGATGCAGGGGACGTGGGTTCGTGCCCCGGTCCGGGAAGATCCCACATGCCGTGGAGCGGCTGGGCCCGTGAGCCATGGCCGCTGAGCCTGCGCGTCCGGAGCCTGTGCTCCGCGATGGGAGAGGCCACAGCAGTGAGAGGCCCGCGTACCGCAAATAAATTAATTAATTAATTTAAAAAAACATGTTTCCCCAAATGTCTGAAATCTCTTGTTTTTCTTTCAAGGTCCAGCTACTGCATTAGCTTTTTAGAGAAGCCTTCCCATGACACATGGAGAGCTCACCACTCATTCCCAATGAACACCTCCATACACTCATGACACTGTGTCTGCAGGTTGGCTTACCAGCTTGTCTTCCTGCTAAAGAGTGAGTTTTTGGACAGCACGATCTCTGTCAAACGTGGGCGTAAACAGTACTTCTATTAGGGTCGACTCATATCTATTTTATTCACCATTACCCAAAGCCGAGCACATATGTGCCAGTAATAAATCTTTGTTGAAATCATGGAAGATAGAAAGTACTTAATAAATGTTGAATGAATGCATGAGTGAACGGGTTGCAAGTGTAAGGTCATGGCAGGGAAGCTGAACTAAATTTTACAGCCACCTAGGGATTCATATTTTTTGACTCACTGCCTATTGATTAAAATTTGTAAAGCTAGCCACCTTCAGGAACCCAGTTTATATAATATTTAGTGTCCCCTTTGTGACATGCCTAATGTTGTATGGCTCACAGCCAGACCTTCAGTTGGCGTATCTGTGCCGTTGAAGATGATGATGATATACATATTATTAAATAACAAGTATCCTCAGTTTGGGGCTTAATCACTAACTCAGTCTCATCCCATAACTAAAGATTCCGCATGCCACAGTGAAGATCTCGCATGCAGCAATGAAGATCCCACGTGCCGCAACTAAGACCCAGCGCAGCCAAAAAGATAAATTAAAAAAAAAAAAAAAAGATGTAAAATCTCCCAGTTTACTGCCCTCACCCAGAGACATTTTCCTTCTCAGCTGACATTTCATTTTTTGTGCACATTCCATTCATTTGCAAGCGAGGTCAAGCCATTTAACTTCAAATAAAGCCAGCCAGAGCACATGACCTTGAGATTTAAAACCACAAAATGAGAACAAAGTGAACAATCATTTTGTGTACTTTCTGGATACCACAGATCTCTTTTCAGATCAAACGTCATTACACGGGGTGCTCTCCTGCGACTTCAAAAGGAAAGGGAAACATAAGAGCCCAACAAATTATTCATGTTGACATGCTCTAAATCCTCGACTCAATGCCCAGCTCATAGTAGGTCCTCACTTGACTGAATGAATGTTCATTCCTATTTGTTGTTATTAAGCTCTCGTATATGGCTACTTTTGACAATCACTGTATCTGTAAGATTCATTATGTTTTTGTGTGTAGCAGTAGTTACTGCTGTTGTATTACTCAATTTTAAGAATATACTACAATTAATCCACTTGTTAAAAAGCTATCTCTCCTCCACTGGATTTCTTTTGCATTTTTGTCAAAAATTAATTGGGTGTATTTTTGTGGGTCTATTTCTAAATTCTCTGCATTTGATCTACCATTACCACACTTTTTTTTAATTCATATTTTCCACAAATATTTATTGAGCATCTGTTAGGTGCTAAGTACTTTGTTAGGTACTGCAAAGAGAGTGGAGACTCGTTTACTTGGTTTTTTTTGTTTGTTTTTCACTTTGCTTTTTTAGCTTCCATATATAAGAGAGATCAGATGGTACTTGTCTTTCTAATTTCACTTATCATAATGCCCTCAAGATCCATCCATGTTGTTGCAAATGGCAAAATGTCCATCTATTTTATGGCTGAATAATATTCCATAATTATAAATCATATATTTATATGACACTTCTTTATCCATTCGTCCACGGATGGGCACTTAGGTTGCTTCCATATATGGGCTATTATAAATAATGCTGCTATGAAAGTTGGGGTGCATATATCTTTTCAAGTTAGCACTTTCATTTTTTTCAGTTATATAGCCAGAAATAGAATTGTTGGATCATATGGTAACTCTATTTTTAATTTTTTGAGGAACCTCCATACTGTTTTCCATAGTGGCTACACCAATTTACATTCCTACCAACCATGTACAAGGGTTCCCTTTTCTCCACATCATGGCCAACACTTATTTCTTGTCTTTTTGATAATAGCCATTCTAACAGGTGTGAGGTGATATCTCATCTTGATCTCGATTTGCATTTCCCTGATGATTAGTGATGTTGAGCATCTTTTCACGTGTCTGTTGGCCATCTACATGTCTTCTTTTGAGAAATATCTATTCGGGTCTTCTGCCCATTTTTTAACTGGATTGTTTTTTTGCTATTGAGTTGTATGAGTGCTTCATATATTTTGGCTGTTAACCCCTTAACAAATACATGACTTGCAAATATTTTCTCCCATTCAATAGGTTGCCTTTTCATTTCGTTAATGGTTTCCTTTGCTGTGCAGTTTTTACTTTGATGCAGTCCCACTTGTTTATTTTTGGTTTTGTTGCTTTTGATTTCCTAATTTCTATTACCAGTAACAAAGATGGCAACTATACAAAAATTAGGAAAAAAGAAACTCTTTACTATGTTTTTAATTTTTTTTAATTTTTTTTTTTTGGCGGTACGCGGGCCTCTCACTGTTGTGGCCTCTCCTGTTGCGGAGCACAGGTTCCGGACATGCAGGCTCAACGGCCATGGCTCATGGGCCCAGACGCTCCGCGGCAATGTGGGATCTTCCTGGACCGGGGCATGAACCCGTGTCCCCTGCATCAGCAGGCGGACTCTCAACCACTGCGCCACCAGGGAAGCCCTATGTTTGTAATTTTTATTCTTGAGAATTATTTCACTTTGTATCTTGATTTTGTTTGAAGAGAGTCCAAGCATTTCCTTTCTCTCTCTGACATCGTTATAGCTATAAATAAATTACCTTCTTTCCTTTGATAATTTTCCTTTTGCTTCCTGAACCAAGGCCAAATTCTTGAGCCAGCCCTTCAGATTTTACATAGTATGGATCCTATTCCCTGCTGTTCCTCTGCAAGCGCCTTACACTGTAGCCCAAAGGAACCCTCTGCTATTTCCATACATGTTCCAGAATTTGCTACCTTTGCTCACACAGATGCCTCTGGCTGGAATACTCTTTTGTGCTGGCTGCAGCAGGAGTGGCAGGATTCAGAACTTCAGCTATGGCTCAAGACAGGCTCCACCACTTACTGTTGTGTGACTCTGAGTGAGTTACTTGTGCTGGTGACTCACCTGTTTGCTCTCAGACCCACCTCTTCCCTTTCCCCTTCAGGCTGTGTTTCCTAGACTCCAGCGTCAGCCAATGGAAGGCAGCAGTGGGCCACTAGAGGACAGGAGAAGGGGGAAGCCAGAGTGTCCCTCCTCTTCTCAGTGCAGTGGGCAGCATCTCTGGCAGCAGCTCCCTCTCCTCCTTGGCTGTAGCTCCTGCCAGACTGGCCTGCTGTGCTTTCAGCTTCCTGAGGTGGAAAGAGAGGGAAGGAGTCCCGAGGATCTCTGCTGAGCCCCGCACCCTGCTATTCCTGAAGCAGTAAGACACACCCGGTGCAGTTCTCATTTATGCGAGCCAAGATATTCTCTTTTAAAACTTAAGCCGTTTTGGCTTGAGTTTTTCTACCATTAGCAACAAATAATCTTTATTAATTTAATCCCTCAATTAATTTACCTTCTCACTCATAGAGTAAGTGAAGAAAACTATTCTTAAATCACTATAAAGCAGGGTAGAAAATGCCATTTGCTGTAGGAGACAGAAGAGAGAGGGTGACTCCCATTGGGGCCTGTGTGGGGAATAGAGCCAAGGCATTTGGCCTTTATTCAGGTTGGAATGGAAGCCCAGGAAGATTTTTGAGCAGTGGTGTATGAGGATTCAAGTTGAGCTGTAGGCAGATTACTGTGGGCTCAGTGTGGGCCTGCAGGGCAACTGCACAACTCCAGAGGGAGCCATTGACCTAGAATATACCATGAATGATGCTCCTAGAGCAGCACAATGTGCAGCCTTGAGCCACGTGGAGAGGCTGAAAGTGTGGTCAAAGAGCTATTGGGACGCTATTGTCTTTCAGGAGAGAGGTGAAAAGGCCGTGAACTTGGGAAGTACCACAGGGAGGGGGATGGATTTGAGACACATTCTAAAATTATTTGAAAATTTCAATGTGAGGAGAGGAAGGGATGTCAACAGAAATAGGGGAGTTGGGAGGAAGAGTAGATTTGGTGGAGATGGAAATTTTCTTTTTAGGTAAGAGATTCTGAGGTAGTAATGGGAGAAGGCTGATGGCTACTGACAGTGGAAGTGGGACTCTGGGAAACTGGGTTGAAAATAAAGATCTGGAAATCATTCACACAGAACTGGAAGGAAGGGTGGGAGGGAGGGAGGGAAGGGGGGAGGGAGGAAGGGAAGAAGAAAGGAAGAAAGGAGGAAAGAGAAAGAAAGAGGAGAGAGAGAGAGGGAGAGAGGGAGGGAGGAAGAAAGAAAAAGGAAGGAAGGAAAGAAGGAAGGAAGAGAAGGAGGGAAATATTTTTTTGTTAGAAGAGGGCCAAGGAATAAATGGTCCTTAGGGAGTAGCTACATGAAAAGGGCAGAGAGGGAACACAAGTCAGAACCCAGGAGTGAGGAATCAGAGAATCAAGAGAAAAATCAGAATCGCATCACGAGGACCAAGGGAGGAATTTCAAAAAGGAGGGGCTGGCCATTCCCATGCCCCTCCTCCCTGCCACAGTAATCCCTTTAGTGTTTGTCAAGATGGAGCTTCCATCAACCTGGGTCCCCAAGCAACTAAGATGAGCAGAGCCCTAGATGTCCCTGATGGACATCTAGCATGACTGAGGAGTAAAACCTTTGTTGCTATAAGCCATGAAGAGTGTTTTCTTTTTTGCAGCAAAGCCTAGCCCATCCTGACCAACATGTGGTGGCCACTTGGGGATGTGGGAGAAAAAGAAGAGAGAAAGTGTGATTAGAGACTTGAGCATGTTTGTAGGATTAAGGGGGAAAGGCTGGGGAAAAGAGAAATTGGATGTAAGAGAAGGTATAGCTGGTTAGCCTTGGCTCTGGAGGAGGCCAAGGGCTGTGTGACTGCTGTGTACACCAGCATACCGCAGATCAGACACACTGGATACACTGCCAACACACCTAACTAGGAGACACTTGTGACAGGCAATTTGTGACCAGCACACTTCTCTGCCCAGTGAATCACTTCTGGAGAAAGCTAAAGAGCTGATGATCAAGTATTTGCTGAGATGATTAAGTGTCAGGCCTTCTAATTTAACACACAGAGGAATGGAAGAAACATCTCCTCAGTGCCTCAGTTTTCTCATCTATAAAATGGGGATAGTAATAGTCTACCTCACAGAGTTGTAAAAATTAAATAAGTTACTACACATAAAGCATTTAGAACAGCATCTGGCACAAGGTGAGTTCTATTTAAGTAGGATTTCAGAACCCCTTCAGGTTTTAGGATAAGCTCTAAATATGGTGGTGAAATCTACTAATAGTTTTTTTTTTTTTTTCCTGCAATCACTTAAACAACAAGGAAGAATTGTAAGGAACAGCAAAGATCTGGTTTCCAAGGAGGCAAACAGGCATTGATGAATATATTTAACATCTCTACCAGCTTCAAAACTAGTGTTATTAAATAAAAATCAATCTTAATTTATCTTATGCAGCTGTGCCATTTCATCTAATAGGAATTTCTTAGGGAAAAAACAATCAGCACAGGTAAAACCCCTTGAATACTTTCAAGGAGTCACTGAAAATCATACTGGGACAGAATTTCAGGGTTAGAAATTATTCTGGCTGATAAAATACATTCTGGGCATCTCAGACGGTGTCTATAAAATACCAAAACCACCAACAGAAAAAGTCAAAAGATCCGTTGTTTTTTAACATGATTCCCAAGCACTGGTTTCACTGATGGTTTTAAAAAATTGATAAATCAATTGATTGTTTTGACACTGTAGTGTAAGAGTTGGAGAGGCTTCTTTAGAAATCGGGAAGCAAGGGTCTAGAACATTCTCTCTCCCACTCTCTCCCACTCAGAAAAAGGCTTTGAAATATCCCAAAGTGGGCCAATTCAGGGAAAGCTGGTGAGTCTCCAAGATCCAGGGATAAAACAAACATTGCTGATTTGAACATTATTTATACCTGTCCTCAGTAACATCCATGTACTTGAGCATTTCCAGCCATCAAAAGTGCAGATTTGGATTTCGGAGGTCATACTGGCCTCAATAACCTTGAAAGAAAAGGTCAGTGCTGGAAACTGATGGCTCCTTGATGCAAAGAGACCTCCCTAGGTAGCTCAGGCCAAATTCGACCCAACTCTGGGCTTCTTTACCAAGAGAACTGGACAAATCAGTCATGCCTAGCCTTTTAAGGAAAACTGGCTGCAGCTTCTGCTAAGACAAGAGAACCAAGCTATTCCTTACATCAAGGTAGCCATGCTCTAGACCACATGACCCATCTGCTCACCATGCTGGTTCATCAAGGGGGATGGGTATATGGAGGGCAGCCAGCTCATTGGTTGACTAGTGACCTGTGCAGTGGCCTGGAGCAAAAAACTACCCAAAATAGAACAATGGTAATTAACTAAACCAATCAGATTCTCTCTTGAGACTTTGAACAGGTAAATGGTATCAGGTAGTTTTTGTTTGTTTGTTTGGTTGGTTGGTTGGTTGGCTGGGTTTTTTCAAAGATGCAAGAAAACCCACAAAGAGGATCAGAAGGTTGGAGGCTGGCTAGAGTATGTTCCTGGCAGAGCACCACAGTAAAGGGGGGAAACTCGGGCTGCAGAAGGGAGATGAGATTACCTGTCTCTAGAGCTCCCTATGTTTCTCAACGACTCCAGTTCCAATTTCTGTGAGGCTCACTGAACAGATATTTCTGGGTTGCTGCTGGATTCCTATTGTCCTTTAGGTTCTGTGTATCCATAAAACAACACAGTACTAAAGAGAACTGAAGTGAATCTGTTTCTTGCAACCAAAAGAGCTGACCTAACACACCAGGTCTTCCCAGGACACCTATGGGTCCCTTGGGGCTACAGGCCAGCCAGGAAGATGCTGCAAAGGCCCAGAAGGTGCTGTTCTGTGAGTCATAGCAATGCATTTTACAGGACAATTTTCCTGTCACCTGCTGAGGCAGTAGGAGGAGGCACTGAGATGTCAAATCACAGGGAGCATCTGCTCAAAGTTGTTCCTCCAACATAACTAAGGTGGCTGGAGGGAGACCAGCCTTCCCACAGGCAGCTGGTTTGAGATCCCACCTCAGTCTGTGGCACACTTGTTAAGGCCAAGGTGGAGTTTGTGGAGGGGTCAGGGTGGGAATCAATCCCCACTGTCACAGGAAACATTCTAGAGTTAGAAGAGCATCCTTGTATTAGAGATGTGTGCTTCTTGATGGCTTATCCAGAGAAAGCTCAGATTTCTTCGTTTCCCATCCCTTGTTTAGGACTTGATTCTTTCTGCTCTATTTTCTGAGAAACAGTTGGTGGTGAATGACTCTTGTTCTTAAGGCTCAGATACAAATACAAGTTTTTCACTTTTTTTCTATGGGCTCCTGATCCGAAGCAATATGAGAAAAGACAGACGGTTTTCACCAAGGTATCTTATCCCAGAAAGAACTGAGTGGGCTACAGTCAAAAAGAACATCATACTTTTTTTTTTTTTTTAACCACTTGAATAAAGACTGTCCTCTCCTGGAGAGCAGTGACCGGTCTTACTACTGTATCCCTAGCATCTAGCTTAGTGTCTGCCACAGACACTCAGAAAAAATTGTTTGCTAAATGAGCAAATGAGTGAGTTGGTGTTTCAGTGCCTTGTGGTTGAGTAGATTGTTTTGGAATAATCATCAATACAGGTAATACAAGGAATCTGCTGGGCTAGACCCAATGCATTTAGGACCCACTGAAGGGGCCAGCGCTCAGGGTAACTCACACAGCTCCCTGGGACCACTGCCTTGACTTCCCTCTGCGGCTCACAGGTTGGTGTGACTTTAGTAGCTAACATGCTCTATCAACAAACTCCCTGGGCTGAGTTTCCTCATCTGTTCAGTGTGAGGATTGAATAACGCAGTAGCAGGACCCTTGCTAATCTAAGTCTATACATGATGCTGAGTATCTTCTCAAACCCCGAAAATAAATATTTTAAAACAAAAACCTGGATAGTAAGTTGGAAAGTTCCTAACCTTTTTCTTCTGTAAAAGTGCAGCATTCTCTGTTATTTAATGTAATGGAAGAAATCCATAACTTCAAGGCCTCTCTTATTAGTGCCCTCTTCCTCTCTCCTGTCCATTCCCCTCCAGAAATAAGCAGGTCATACCTGCAGGCTTCTTCAAACTCTACCACAACATTTCCTCAGGAAAAAATCCTTTCACGCACCATGCAATAAGTACTGTGCCTGGCAGAACACAGACAATTCAGAAATATTATATATTGTTTTATCATTGCCATCTCTCAAAACAAATCACTTCATCACCGTACATACATCTTTTAAGATAAATCCCAAGTGTTTGCCGAGCATTTTTTAAATTAGTCAATTATCCTCACCAGTGGCTGTGACTAATCAAAAGTAGTGTCATCATATTCAGATATGCAAACTGGCTATAGCCACAGCCAACTTCAAGAATATATCACTATACCTCATGAACTGATACAAACGTCTTGCTCAACCCAGAAAGGATTACTGTGATATTTCTACACAATGTGAGAATTCAGGAATTTAGTTTTAAGTGACTACTGAAATAAACTTTGTTACATAACCTACATGAAGATAAATAAACCAAAAGGTTTAAAAAAAAAAAAAAAGGAAAGAAAAAAAAGAATCAGCACCTACATCATTTTTTAATGTCTGTGTGGTGTTCTACTTTATGGTCATAACAATATTAATGATGTGTTATGACTAACATCCTTATAGCTAAATCTTTGCACGTATTATTTTTTCAAGATCGAGTCATATTGTGTTTTTCTACAAGAACAAAACAGTTTATTTACAGGAAAATAGCTAATTGAATAAAATATGTCTTTATATTTTCAGATTTACTGGCAAGTGTTTCATTAATATTTTCCTAATGTTCCCCAAAATTTCATAAAATGAACTTGTTTAAAATTTTTACATTCACAAATGATTAGGAAAATATAAGAATTTTGACTTTGTCTAAGTGGTGTTTTTGTTTTCGTTTGGAAACATCACAGAAAATACATATTTAATTAACTGCTTTTTATAATTGCTCTGATCATGAATATAGGATAAAATGAATATTTCAAGAACATTCTCACTGTATCAAAGTGTGAAATTAAAACAGCATTGCAGGAATTGGAAATTCCGACTGTCAGTAGCCTTCTGTGAACACAATACTTATGTGATCTATAGAATTCTGCTTTCATAACTTATAAATTATTTCTGTCATCAGAGATTATTAAATATGAGTCTAGCCTTACTGAGACAAACTTCTAGCAGATACAACAACTTGTGGAACAAATACCGTTATTAATGGCAAAACCTTGATAATCTCCTAGGAGCAGTGAAATATTCCACAGGTATCAGAAGGGCATTTTAAATAGCAATAAAATTAAAACTATCCTCAAATTATGAATGCTTCATATATGCAATTTCTGACATGAACCAAGTGATCAGAATGTATTCAGAACACACAAAAATGTAAACTGAGGACTTCGTATATATGTTTAAACTTTAATACTTGAGAAAATATAAGTTAAAATCTGATACAAACACTGATGGCACAAGAAAATATATACAAATTTGGATTCAAATGGAGTCAGTACGTAAACCTGGATATGACTGTATCATGACAACTTGTAACTAAAGCCTTTTAAAGAAGTAACAGATTTTTGTATCAGATATATATTGCAGAAGGAACAGTAATTTCTTTCCTCAAAAAATTTCCCTTATCCATTAAGAACTGTTAACTCAGTGTGGAGAGGAAAGTTAGAGATCATCTAATTTATCAAAGCATCTATAAGCCTTAAACACCTAGTGTAAGCTCAAACAATGCAAAAATAATCAGCATTTCATTTTCCTCTTAAGATTTATTTGATATGTTAGTCACGTTAACAAATTACAGAAACGAAAAATTAAAATATTTCATTCTTTTTTGAAAGTACACATTATTTCTTCTTCCAGGTACATCAGTAATTTAAGCTTAATATTCATTTTACTAAATATTAAACAAAAAGAAACTTAAAATCTTGCACTACTATTAAGAAGAAATGATAATTTCTTTCTAACTTCAACAATGTACTTTTAAAATTGTGAAAACAATTAGAAACACTAGGTCTTTAAGGGCATTTCAAAATATATTTGAAGAAAGTGTCTTTTAGCCACTGCTTACTTTAAAAAAATTTTTATTTTGGAAGAGTAAGCTATATATAAATAAAAATTCATCCAATGTGAATATAATTGGAGAAATTCCCTGATCATGAGTACTGGATAAAATGTGTATTTCAAGAATATTCTCACTGTATCAAAGTGTGAAATTATAACAGAACTATAGGAGTTGGAAATTCCTACCATCAGTAGCCTGATGAAGATAGGGCTATTTATGAATTAACTTACAATTTTTCAAAAAAAATAAAACCAGTTCTTGGAACTGCCAGATGATACTTTTATTCCTGAAGTTACTGATACAGAATTGTTTGGTCTTACAAAGGAATAAACTCCTTCTTAAAGGTAAAATTCTTCCTCGCTGAAAGATGTATTAAATATTTCTCATCACTAAAAATGTAAAGCTTCTGGTACTTCTTGAACACTGACTTCACTTTCCAAAGATGTAAATATTATCTCCCTCAATGCCCAGATCAACAGTGGAACTCAACTAAATATTTGGTGACTGTCTCTTTTAAGAAGAGAAGCATCAATTATTTCAAAAACTAGCCTGCACACAGCTTTGATTTTAACTGTATTTCTCAGACAAAAGATAGCTTAGTTTTATACAAAAGTTTCTTGCTTTAAAATCTACAAACATCAGTAGTCAGCTTAAGATGCTTATTCTACGATTGCACATTTGTGTGAACCGTTATTTTTCTTTAGAAAACACATTTTAGTTTAAAATAGGGAAACACAGACCTCAATACTGAATATAATAACCTGTGATAGCTGATAATACTGTAAAGTTATTAAACACACCCCTAAAACTTCTGAAAGTACATTAACAATTTTTTAAATAGTCACAATCTATTAAAAAACATATTATTTACAAATATCATCCCAGATCGATAGAGTCTATATAGTCACTACATGATCTGGGTAAGTTCCTTGGAGAATCTGCCTACAGAACAGAAAACGCTGCATACATACTCTGTCCATTTGCCATTGGAAAACTGAAGGCAGCATGACTTTATTGAAGAAAATTAACATAATTGGAAAACTCTAATTAAAACTTGTATTATTGCGCTAAAGAAAAATAGTAATCACATGACAGAATTTCTATGTAGCACCACTTAAATACTCTTTAATATCACCTTAATTTTAAGATTGTTAAAACATAATTCTGATGTTAAACATTATTTTAATGTAAAAACTGATATCTGCACTCACAGAAAATTACACATTATTAAAAAATATTTCTAATATGCTAAAAGCTACTAAATCATTTCCCCTTTCACATTGCACAACGTCCATCTAAAATATAAGTTCTTATAAATAATATGTGAAAAATTTTTTTTCCAAGTTCCAATTTATATTTCAATACCTTAATTTTATTTTTTTACCAAAAATATTGGTAACAAAATATTACCAAGGTTAATAGAAGTCAGTTAAAAAAAAATCAGTTCCTTCTGATTTGGAAAGCTTAAAAAAATTTTAAATAATAGCAATTCTAGCAAACCCAGAGTAACAGTAAGCTCATCAGCTGCGGCCACTGGTACTTAGTATTGTTCCACCAGGCAATCCTGATCAGGAAACAAAATAAGATGTCTTTTGTAAGACAAGTGCCAAACCGTTGCTTTTAAACTAAAATGCAGTAACTTATATTAAGAGCACCTCTGTTTCTATTAGCAGGTAATAACTTCCACATTTAACCCATATTCAAAATACAGCAACTATAGTTATAAACCTAGTAGTGTTATTTGACTTTACATTTCCATTAATGGGCAGACATTAAACACAGATGTCATGGACTGAAAATCATATAATGTCTATAACTAATAAGAATCTCTCTGATTTTACCACTGTTCACCTTAAAAGGGTACCTTCTGGTGAATTCAGGTATGTGAATTCTGATGAGCCCCTCCTCGCCCCAACCTCTACCCCCATCTTATTGTACTTAATGTCTGAACCTATTTGGATAAACACAAATAGAAGAAACTTTTAAGGTGTGCAGCTAACACATTCACTCTCTTTCTTTCCTCTGTTCTCTTAGAATGACACATTATGTTTATTTTCTAGGTTTCTTACTTCCAGTCATAACAAAATAATGATCATTGCCTTCCTTCTTCTTTGCAGGTTTTTTATCTCCACTAACTGCCTCCTTGCCAGATGAGGGTGGCTTCCTGGTTGCAGCCGGGGCTTTGCCACTTTTGGGAGGCCCTTTGGCTAAGCACTGGCTCTTGGTGGCAGTCTGTGCTGACTTTGGTTCAGGTTGTGCTTTGGCAGAAGACTGGGGAAGACTCACAATGGACAGCGGGGTACGGCCCGGGGACCTGGAGGAGCTGGGTCCTGTCTTCTGGGACGTGCTTTTATTCTGAGGCTGCTTTTTGGCAACTGAAACCATATTATCTTTTGACTTCTCTGCAGCTTTTGCAGGAGCAACTGAGGATACAGAAAGTGGTTGGTTTAAATTCAAGGCTGACTTAAGTTTCTGTGCTGGCATTGCCCCCGCTTGCAGAGCTCCAACACGTGGCTGAGACTGTGTTCTCAGACCCGTGGTTATCGTTTTGGAACTGGATGTTGTCACTTTTGCAGGAGACTGGAAAGAAGGAGAAGGGTTAGGCCTTACGTGCAGATTTGCCTTAGGCGGCTTTGGACACTTTGATGATGAATTTAAATGTGCAGCTGAGTGAGACACTGCATAATCCCTGGAAGACACAGGATGGTGTTTCAAATGCTTTGGTTCAATTTTTCCAGAACACTTATTTGGCAAAAATGTAGATTCAGGCACATCTCTTGACTTCTGGGCTGGAGTAAGCTTGGCCTTAGGAGTACTGGGTGATGAGATACATTTTCTCAACGACTCAGATACACAAGGTGCAGTTCTTAATAAAGCTGGTGAAAAAGTGCTTTTACCTACTGGATTTAAAGAAGCAGATGAAGATGATGCATCGTTTGAAGGAGCCTGCGGTTTCTTTGTTACGCCCTTTGAAGATCTGAGTTTGAGATGAGAGGACACTGCTGGAGAATCTGGAAATTTAGAACGGACAGACCCACAGGCCAGATTGCCTCCTCTCAGGGAAGATGTTGGTGGCAACACACCTGGCAGACGTACCTGCTTCTCTTTGCTCCTTGGAATACCAACTGGTGTGTCAGGTTTTGAATTTTGTTTCTGAAACATGCTAACTGCTGACAAAGGATTCATTTCAGGAGGCTGAGGTGTTCTGGCGGACAAATCAGGCACACTTTCATTAGAAACTCCTTTTTGAAATGCTAGAATTTTCTGTTCTAGTGTAGCAAACTGTAATATTCGACAGGGGTCATATTTAAGCAAAAATCCTTGAAGAGTATCCCAGCCTCCACCGACACGGACCATGACATGTTTTCCATGAAGCATCTTTCCCCCAAAAGAAAGTAAAAAATAAAGCTGTAAAACTGTAAGGTGCAGTTATGGTTCATTAGCAGTCATAGTCTGTGATGTCTGTGACTATGAAATTCAGTGTATTTGCCAACAGCTTCACTATAAATTGCCAGTCTCTTTCTTGTATTACTAAAGTAACAAATTTAATTCATATTGAATCACGCAACTAACAACAGAGAATCCTCCAGTTTGGAAGGAAGATATTTACACATCCTAAAAATCCAAATTACTAATACGCAAAACTGCAAGGACTGAATATTGAAGGAAGAAAGGAAAAGGGAGAGTAAAGGAGGGGAAGAGAGAAAAAAAGATTCATACTAAAGAAAAACATAATTACAGAAGATAAAAACTACCAAAACTTGTATGCTAGAATTTAACAAATTACTTTCATATGTATCATACCAATTTAATCTTGCAAAAACTTTGATGTAATTTATTACTAGTTCTTCTTTGCAGATGAAAAAATTATGGCTCTGAGAGATTAAGGAAACTGTCCCAAACCACACAGCTTGGCCTGGCCTCAAACGCACCAGGCTGCCCAACCCAAAAGGTGCTTTTGTGTTGATAAGATATATCGTGGGTCTGCCAGCACAGCCCAAGCTGGACGGACTCAGGCCCCTATTCATTCAGCAGGCAAATCTGCACAGTTGTATGAGACTGCTCTGCAAATTTTAACTCTAAATCCCATGCTCTGTGTACTATCACTATATCATACTGCTTAAGAAAAGAAATCTAATTAAAAGACAAAATGCATATACCTGTTTCTGTATGAGTTGAACAGGGTATGGGGAACTAATGATAATACATGAAATAAAAGAAAATATAGGTGGTAAAATTATATTTTTTACATACTTTTATATTACATTCCTAAATTGGGAATAAAACAGCTCTTGTATCAATAAGTGGACAGAATGATGAACAGGTAAACTTCAATCTCCTTATCAGCAAAGGGGACAATTAATCAATTGCAGATTGCAAATGGGACAAAGGAAGAAAATAAGCATGTATATTAGCATATTAGTATAGATGCTGATGCTGTGTCAGTGAAAAAAAGGCTTCAGACTTAAGAGCCAAAGTCTATATTATTATCAACTGCCCTGTTTCTATTTCTTTTTCTTCTTACTGACATTTAATCTTATTAGATGTTCTCGTTTTGCTTTTTTCTTCTTATGATAGAAAATTATTCCTCTTTAGGAAATCTAAAAAATGGAATAAGTTACCTGAGGTATTCAAAAAATTTTCCCCCCAATTATATTCAATGTCCAAATAGTCTTAGCTTAATTAGTTGTTTGCTATGTTAAGCGTGTTTACCTAAACACATTATATACTCTTGAAAATATTCCATATATTTCCTTCTATACAGTGAAATTCTTCCATTAATAACATCCTCTATTCCAATTTTTTTTAAAGTAAAAGGGGAACAAAAGAAGGTTGGTAAAACAATAAATTCAATTTCAAAACAAGATCTAAACAGGATGTAAACGGTGGACTTACTCTTATAAAAAGTATTTTATCTCCTAGTCGATACCGTCCTTCAGATAAGTACTCGATAGAAAATCGATGAGAACAACTACAAGGAGGGTCTTCAGCAATGTGTTTAACCTAAGATTAAAAATAAACCACAAGATTTAGTGCTTGTGACAAAAACTATTTTGTTTAATGTTAAAATGCAAAGTTATTTGATAGTTGGGAAAATCAAACTCAAAGATAAAAATTTAAAGACAGTTCAACTATTTATTATCTCTTCTCTTTTACTTGTTATCAAATATTGAGATTAGACATTAGCTAATCTAATAAAACCTAACAGTGAGGAAGTCTGGAGTCTCTCTCTCTCTCTCGCTCTCTGCCCAAGTGCAATCAGGCTTGTCGTGTACTCACTGATCACCGGAGAAGGTCTGTGAATGTGTACACAGTGACGTCAATTCAAAACACATTCATTCAGTCATAGGAAACAGTTCGTTACTAAGGTTGAATTGTTTTAAGACTTGGATTAATATATCTGTCAAATCATAGATGAACCCGTTAGATAAAGTTTAACCAGGAATTTTCACTTGTCCCTTAACACCATGTGAAAGTAATACTGTATGTATGGAAGAATATCCAGATTTGTTCCAAAGTTACTGTTAAAATAGGCAGAGATGCATTTATAGCTATTGGGCTGGGCAAAAAGTTCTTTCGGGTTTTTCCGTAACATCTTACGAAAACCCCAAGCGAACTTTTTGGCCAATCCAATATTCACCCAAGACTAGGTAAATTCTAAAAATTTCAACTCAAGAGGCATTTTTCTAAAAGCACTCACTTTGTTTCAATAGTTTGCTAAGGAGATGAGAACTGAGGAGAAAATCCTACCTCTACTCCTCGAGGGGCTTACAGAATTTTTAACTGCAGTAAATATCTTAAAAATGGTAAAAACTGGGCCTCCCTGGTGGCACAGTGGTTGAGAGTCCGCCTGCCGATGCAGGGGACACGGGTTCCGTGCCCCAGTCCGGGAAGATCCCACATGCCACGGAGCGGCTGGGCCCGTGAGCCATGGCCGCTGAGCCTGCGCGTCCGGAGCCTGTGCTCCGCAACGGGAGAGGCCACAACAGTGAGAGGCCCGCGTACCGCAAAAAAAAAAAAAAAAAAAAAAAAAAAGGTAAAAACTGGAATAAAAATTAAAATTCAGGAATTCTTTATTTAAAACATAGAAATTAATATAAATTGATTAAATGAAAATATTTGCTGAGATATGTTTGATTTGAAAAAAAAAGTCACATATCAGCCACTATGGAAACCATTTTGTTTTCCTAAAATTGTATTTTTGAAAAAGCAAGGTCATGTATATTTTTCTCAACTACTTGTCACACAGAGTATATCTAAACAAATACACTTAATTGCACTTAGGCATGATGTTAAAGAAAGTCTCTTCAGATATACCCAACCTACCTGAGCACTAACAGAAATTTATGAGTGTCTTAATTATCTACACAAAATGGACACATGTGGATTCACCCAGGCCTGATCAGAAGGATCCGGATTTATCTCCCTACATCATTCATTTAACAAAATAACATGATCATAAATAGAACTGATTTTCATAAGCCATTCAATGAAGTTTATCTTGTTCAGTTTGGTTATATGAGCACATATGTACACACATGCATACACACACATACATACCACATGCATAAGATGGCTAAAAAATATTTTGAACTTGGGTAAAGAATTTACAACTATTTGAACCATTTACAAGTTAGATAACAAAGTAATTTGAAAGGAGGTAATTATTTCAGTCATTATTTTCTATCCATTAAGGTTTCTTAGGTACACAGAATTGCAGTTGTATATTTCTTAACAGCACTCAAAATAATGAATCAGATTTTAAACACGACCATAAGATCTCAGCAGGTCACATATGTATAGGTGGACTCTGAATATATTCATATAGCACATATATATTTAAAGAAATGTGCTCCTTTTAGTTTTCATAACAAGCTTGCAGGCATGAAAGGTCACTTATTTTCTTTGTTTAAAATATCCAAATACCACTTATATTCAGCAGTACAAATCAGCACTAACCCACAATCTAAATAAGTTGGTGAGCCTAAAAGGAGTAAGTGCTGTGAATAAAAAATGTTCTCTTCTGCTTTTAGCTATTGTGTAATTAACATTTTAACATTAAAGGAAATAGCTAAAGAAATTAAAATCATCTGTAAAGGTACTACCCTAATATCAATTATTTTCATTCTCCTTGTTCTGATACATACTTTTCACAAAGTAAACATTTTTCTTGTTGCTATATAGTCTTCATAATGATTACAAAAAATGATTATTCTGCTAAAATAGTAAATCCTAATTTACCTAGCCATTGCCCAATCTGAGAGTATTTACATTGCTTCCAATTTTTCAGCCTTATAAATAATACTGCAATAAATACTTTCATTCATGCTACTTTTTTTTTCCCTCTTCAAGTAAAATAAAAATGAAAGAGGAACACTTTTGGCGAACTATGAGATTCTGACGCATCATAGTTGAAAGAAAAGTGTGCAATTACTTACAGCTTCGTGCAGCTCTTCATGCTGACAGCATGATTTTGGAATGCTGATGGAATCTTCAGGCCCAGAAGTATTAAGTAAGGTCTCTTCTAGCTCAATTTCTTTCTCAAATTTTACTAATACTGGTGGCTCAACCCCATAGCTGAAAACCAATCATGAGATCTCATCAAACAAGTGAAGTCTGAGCCAAGTACTTCCATGTATATCACAATAGGTTATCTTTTATTTTTAAATAAAGTCTGTATGACTCTCTTCTACCAGTTGTTTCACTGGGACATCTGGAAATGCTTTATAATGTCCCACAGATTGCCAAAAATTCAGATTATCTTCTTTACATCATAGCATATATATATTTGGGTTACTGGAGGCTCCCAATATTCAATCAGGGATCCTAAACGTACCTTTAAAAACCAGCTTGTTAAAAAAAAAAAAAAACAATAAACAAGTCATCTCGTGAGTGAAGATGGGGTCGAGCTAGGTACGGAGGATACCAGGCCTCAGCCTTCTTATCAGACCCTCTTTGTGTACAAAGGACTTGCTTTAAAGATTGTATGCTCTTACTCTCCTTTTTTTTTTTTTTTTTTTTTTTTCAGTACGTGGGCCTCTCACTGTTGTGGCCTCTCCCGTTGCAGAGCACAGGCTCCGGACGCGCAGGCTCAGCGGCCATGGCTCACGGGCCCAGCCACTCCGCGGCATGTGGGATCCTCCCGGACCGGGGCACGAACCCGTGTCCCCTGCATTGGCAGGCGGACTCTCAACCACTGCGCCACCAGGGAAGCCCTCTTACTCTACTTTTGATCTGAAAAATGTAAGTACCCACTTTTACAGTTTAATACTAAATGAAGGCAAGCTACGTGAGCAAGCAGATGCTGACACATGACATGTCTCACGTGAACAGAACAAAGTTAATAAAGAAACAAAAAGAAAGAAAAAACAGTAAATTAAGTTACCTTTATTACAATCGAAAATTATTTTCATTTATAGAAAATAGTGTTCTCGATAACATAAAGCAGCTTAAAAAATGTTTATGACATTGAAATTCTGAAATATTGTGGAATACATACCTTGACACAATTCGACCAATTTCAAGAAGACAAAGATACACCTGTCTCGGATCTTTGTGCAAAACTGTGAAAAATAAGACCACATATTTTAGGGGGCAAATTAAATAGGCAAATATATTTATGGCATGAAAGAAGTAAAAGAAAAGACAGTAGCGTTACTTATTTGGAGACTTAGAAAAGACTTTTATTTTTTCTACATATTATCATCTTCCTGAAATTAAAAAGAAAATGGTTAACAAGAAGGTTAAAATTTACCATGGATGCTTACCTGTGTAGTATTTTAAGTCTAAAAAACTAAGAGTTTAGTAACATTAAATTATTAATATTTCAGATCTCTTAACAGGAGATATTACTGAAGAAACGTATCACTTCAATTTTATTCTAAACTATCTTTAGCACAGGACTATGTGTTAACAGCCTTCTTCAACTCTTCCAAAAACAGAAGAGGAGAGAGCACTTCTCTACTCATTCTATGAGGCCTGTATTACCCTGATATCAAAGTCAGAAAAAGACATGACAAGAAAACTAAAGAGAAATATCCTTTATGAACACAGATGTAAAAAATTCTCAGTGAAATACTGGCAAACTGAATCCAGCAGCAAGTGAGATTTATCCCAGAAATGCAAGGTTGGTTCAACGTATGAAAATCAATCAATACAATTCACCATATTGATAAAATAAAGGAAAAGAAACATACAATTATCTCAGTAGACACAGAAAACGCTTTTGACAAAATCAAACACCCTTTCATGAAAAAAAAGACTCAACAAACTAGAAACAGAAGAGAACTTTATAAATATGAAAATAGACATCTCTGGAAAACCCATAGCTAACATCATTATTAATGGTGAAAGACTGAATGTCTTCCTTGAGGCTAAGACCAGGGAAAAGAAGGATGTCCACTCTTACCACTTCTATTCAACATTGTACTTGAGGTTCTAGCCAGGGCATTTGGGCAAGAAAAATAAATAAATGCCATCTAGATTGGAAAGGAAGAAGGAAAACTATATTGACAGGTGATATGGTCTTTTGTTTAGAAAACCCTAAAGAATCTACAAAAAAAACTAATAGAGCTAATAAGCAAATTCAGCAAAGTTGCAGGATATGAGATCAATATACAAAAGTCACTGCACTTTATACATTAGCAATAAACAATCTGAAATGTAATTAAGGACATGATTACACTCACAATAGCTTCAAGAAGAATAAAGTACTTAGGAATAAATTTAACCAAAGAATTGTAAGACTTGTACACTGAAAACTATAAAATATTGTTGAAAGAAATTAAGATATAAATAAATTGAAAGACATCCTATGTTCATGGATTGGAAGACATATACTGTTATTGTAATACTCTCCAAACTGACCTACAGATTCAGTGCAATCCCTATCAAAATTCCAAGAGCCTCTTTTTTTTTCCAGAAATGGACAAGCTGATGATAAAATTCATAAAGAACTGTAAGAAATATAGAATAGCCAAAACAACTTTTAAAAAGCACAAAGTTGGAAGACTCATACTACCCAATTTCAAAACTACAGTAATCAGGACAGTGTTTACTGGTTTAAGGATAGACATACAGACCAGTGGAATGAAACAGTGTCCAGAAATAAACCCATATGTTTATGTTCAATTGATTTTCAACAAGGATGCCAAGACAACTCAAAGGGGAAAAAACAGTCTTTTCAACAAATGGTGCTAAGACAACTGGATATCTACATGCAAAAGAATGAATTTAGACTCCTTCTTCACACCGTATACAAAAAATAACTCAAAATGCATTACAGACAAAACGTAAAAGCTAAACCTATAAAAATCCTAGAAGGAAATATAGGTGAAAATCTGTGTGACCTTGGATTAGGCAATGGTTTTTTAGATATGACACCAAAAGCACAAGCAATCAAAGAAAAGATAAACTGAACTTCATCAAAATTAAAAACTTCTATGCATCAAAGGACACTATCAAGAAAGTGAAAAGGCAACCCAAAGACCAGAAGAACATATTGGCAAATCATATATCTAATAAGGGTCTAATACCCAGAATAAAGAGAGACCTCTTACAAGTCTACAAAAAAAGACAATTGACTCCCCGCAAAATGAGCAGAAGAGTTGAATGGACATTTCTGTAAAGAAGATATACAAATGGCCAATAAGCCCATGTAAAGATGCTCAATATCATTAGTCGTTAGGGAAATGCAAATCAAAACCACAATGAGATACCACTTCACACCCACTAGGATGGTTATACAGTTGACCCTTGAACAACATGGTTTGAACTGTGTGGGTCCACTAACACATGAAATTTTTTCAATAAATACATACTACAGGGGGCTTCCCTGGTGGCGCAGTGGTTGAGAGTCCGCCTGCCAATGCAACGGACGCGGGTTCGTGCCCCGGTCCGGGAGGATCCCACGTGCCGCGGAGCGGCTGGGGCCGTGAGCCTGTGCGTCCGGAGCCTGTGCTCCACAACGGGAGGGGCCACAACGGTGAGAGGCCCGCGTACCGCAAAAAAAAAAAAAAAAATACATACTACAGTACTATAAGATCTGTGGTTGGTTGAATCTGTGGATTCAGAACCGTGGATACACAGGGCTGACTGTAAAGTTATATCCAGATTTTTGACTGCAGGGTTAGGGGACTGCTGCCCCTAACTCCTGGATTGTTCAAGGGTCAGCTGTAATTTTAAAAAATAATAAGTGTTGACAACTATGTGAAGAAACTGGAACCTCTGTGCATTGCTAGTAGGAATGTAAAATGGTGTGGCCACTGTGAAAACAGTTTGGTAGTTCCTCAAACAGATAAACACAGAATTACCATATGACCCAATAATTCCACTCCTAGGTATATCCCTGAATTTAAAACATATGTTCACTCAAAAACTTGCATACAAATGTTCATAGCAGCATTATTAATAATAACCCCAAAATAGAAACAATCAAAATGTCCATCAGCTGACAGATTAAAAAAATGTGGTATATCCATACAACGAAATATCGTTCAGCCATAAAAAGGAATGAAGTACTGTTAGATGCTACAACATAAATGACCCATAATGCTAACTGAAAATAGCCAGACACAAAAGCTACATATTGCATGATTTTATTTATATGAAAAGTCCAGAGTATGCAAATCTATAGAGAAAGAAAGTAGACTGGTGGTTGCCAGAGGATGGAGATATGGAGTAACTGGGTCCAACTGCTAATAGGTATGGGTTTTCTTTTTGGAGTGATGGAAATGTTCTGGAATTAGTAAGTGGTGATACCTGCACAAATCGTGAGTATACTAAAAACCACTGAAGTCTACATTTTGAAATGATAACTATTATGTTACATGAACATACCTCAATTTTTTAAAATGCTATGAATAAAAAGAAACCTAATACGCTTAGTGATCAGCACACCTGGATTAAAGCAGGGTGCAAACTGGGGGGCAAAATAGCAATCCATTAGTTTTAATTCTACACTGGATAAGAACATCCAGAGGCATACTAAACAGGTAACAGTGGGGAACAGGTACCTGTCTGCAGGCAACAGGGTGTGCGTGGTCAATAGAAATATTTACAATATTAATAACCTAAAACAATAATGAAACCAACTAAAAAGTTGGTTTGCTTTTTATTATCACCATGAACTGGCAATTCTAAGCAATGTCAGTGACAAAATACTTCTCTCTACCAGGGCCGAATTCTACTCCCATGACTCCCGCCCTTGGTATGCTACTACTCTTATCAAAACATTATAAATTCTGTGTGTGTGTGTGTGTGTGTGTGTGTGTGTGTGTGTGTGTGTGTGTGTGCGTGTCTGCGTGTGCACGCACATGCGCGCGCGCACATAAATACTTTGAGGAAATATATAGATAGTCTAAAACTTAGATAGCTTTCACTTTGGTCACTGCACAGATGTTTCTGTTGACTTAAATGAAATGAGAAAATACATCAATAATTCTTCAACAGAGCATGACTTTTTAAAAGCATTAGCCCATTTAGATAACCAAATCGGCAGCTGCTGTTTACAAGGTAAATCTAAACACCATGAACATACATCATTTGGCCTTCTGTTATTTCTGTAATTATCTAGTTAAAAAGAAATTACTAGTAATTTAGACTTGATAGAGTAATTCTTGATGAAAACATTAATTAGTTAAGCCTTAATCCAGTCCCATAGCCAACTCATTTAGGAAGTAAAATATGTCCAGGCCATTCTAGATATATAGGATCTAAAACATAAATGAAAAGCCTTTATCATACATTTGATCTGCAATCTGATTCTCCAATAGTTTACATATACTTAGAGTATAAATGTTTCTAGTAAAATGAGATGTGGCATTTGAGTCCTTATTTGGAAAGAAAAATTAGATGTGAGGGATACAATTTATTATGTATTTATTAGGATACAATATCCTAATAAACATTAAACACAACAACACTTACCTAAACCTTCAGATTCAAAGAGGTAAGTCTCATCAACCCCGATGTGCCTGCACCAGTGAAGGAAGTTCGCAGTATTGTCTCTAGCAAAGAACGAACCTGATGCAGCATCTTTCTTACAGGGCACTTTTCTCATTGGAAAATTCTGGAAAAGACAAAAGAATAATTTCAAACATGCATCAAGGATATTTTCATTAAATATCCATTTTAATATTACTAAATAAATGCTCAGTGCATTGAATGTAACTAAAAAGTGCATAGCACTAGAGGAAAAAGGCATCTTCAAAAATCATTTTATTTTGCTTTTCATTAAGTGTATTCTAGAAAATGATTCCTAGGAAAACAGTCAGGTCAAAATTAGCAGCAGGATCACGCATCTCTAACCTTTCTTTTTAAAATGACGTGAGAGTCTTAGTTAAGATAAAAAATGACAGTCTAACAATTCCAAAGCACATCTTTATAGTATATCTCTCCAAACACAGTTCAATACAAACACAAAATTATTGCTATGATAAAGGTTTACACAGTCTCAATTTTGCTAACTTCTTTATTTGCAGATTCATAAATATGGTTCTGAGTTTCTTGAGGAGACTTTCAAACAAGGAAGTAGTAGCCCATTCTTAATTAAAGTTCTTTGAAAATTGACAAGCTAAGTTTTACAGAATGCTAATTCTTTTTTATTTCCTGGACCAAGAGTGTTCAGATAATCCTGCTGAGGCTGAGGGTTTGTTTTTTTTTTTAGAAATTATTCATCTCTTTTTTTTTGGCTGCACTGGGTCTTCATTGCTGTGCACAGGCTTTCTCTAGTTGTGGCCAGCGGGGGCTACTCTTCGTTGTGGTGCGCGGGCTTCTCATTGCAGTGGCTTCTCTTGTTGCGGAGCACAGGTTCTAGACACGCAGGCTTCAGTACTTGTGGCACGTGGGCTCAGTAGTTGTGGCTTGCGGGCTCTAGAGCGCAGGCTCAGTAGTTGTGGCACAGGCTTAGTTGCTCTGTGGCATGTGGGATCTTCCCGGACCAGGGCTCAAACCTGCGTCCCCTGCACTGGGGCAGGCACATTCTTAACCACTGCACCACCAGGGAAGCCCAGCTGAGGGGTTTATAGTTTTGTTTCAAATTTTTACTTGAATAAGAAATTCACACATATGATTTTTTAAATGCAATGGGCACAGTAGAGTATAAGTCTTTCTCCTACCACTACCCCTCAGTTCCTTTCTCTCCTTGGAGAGAACCACACTATTACTAGTTCCTTATGTTTCCTTCCTGTTGCTTTTATTTTCTAGGATTACGATAACCTCGTGAGTTTTTCTAGTTGTATATAGGAAAAAAAAATCAACACAGCCAAATACAAAGATGGTTAGTATCAACTGAAATCTTTTCCACATTTCTGTAAGACATCTCCATACATAAGTATATCTGTACCTACAGAATGCTACATAAACAGGCTATTCTGCAATCTGATTTGTGTATGTGTGCATGCACACTTAATGATAAGTTGCAGGCATCTTTTGGGGTAAAAAAAAAAAGACACAAAAATTAAAATAGTCATTTCTAATGTATAGATAATATTCTACTCTGTTTAGGTACCATAATCAATTTTAAACAACTTCTCTACTGATGAGCATTTAGGTTGTTCTTAATTTTTTTGCACAGTCGTTTTTGTGAATTTGCGGTTATTTTCTTAGAATAAATTCCTGGAATTAGAATTATGTTACGTATCAAAGGATGTGCTTTATTTTCAATGTGCTATGTTACCCATTGTCCCCCAAGAAAGATGGTACTACTTTATTATTTCCACCAGCACTATGTTAATATCTAGAATACACACTCAGAGACACCAGATCCCATGAGTGAAAATACCCATATTTGATGAAAAGAGAGGAAAACCTTATCTACCTCAAATCCCAACTTCAGGGTCAACGGTAGAAAAGAGTCTAAAAAAGGTGTTATTCATTCAACCAATATTTATGAATTTACGATGAGGACAATATATAAAGAATAAAAAGATGATGATAATAGCTCTTAACTGTGTGCCAGGAACCATCACAACCTCTTTTTTCACTTAACTCTCACAGGAGTCCTATAAGGAAGGTACTATTATTGTTCTCAAGAAGAACTAGCTATTTAGACATTTACTATGTACCAGGCATTATCTATATAAGCTAACCACTATCTATATATTATCTCATTTAATGTTGCTGAATCCTCGAAAATATATCCTACAAGGTAAATGTTAATATCTCCATTGTACAAGTGAGAATATTTTTTCAGATGCTCAAAAAGATTAAGTAAATTATCCAAGATTTTACATATAGTTGCGTTGGAAGTTTACAACCTTGTAGAGTTGACAAGAAATGTACATAAGCAAATCAATATGTACCAAGGTATTAAATCACTACTGGCAAACATTTTCTTACCACTGGTTCTTCAGAGTTGCATGTTTTCACCGTGTTTTGAAGAACATCAATCAGTTGGCATAACAGTACTCCATTATCAAGTTCTTCCAATAACCTTTCTGCCTTAACTTCAATACCTAAAAACATATTTCAAAGCTAAGAGTCTTCTAGAAACCGTCAATTCAAACAATATGGTTAAATAATTAAATGTAATCGGATTATAGCTGAAACACTAGACAAATATTAGATCAGACTCCGAGCATTCACTCTTAGAAGGTACAGTTAAAACAGCAGATAATATCAAATTAAGAGAAAGTCAACTAAAACAAAAATATCTGTGGTGTAGAAGCACAGAAAAAATAAATGCCATCTACTTTATTTCAGTGAAAAACACCAAAGTGTTTTATATTTCAAGATCCACTATTAAGGTTAAGTTTTGATTCACTGCACAATACAACTGCTTGCACAAGAAAGATTCTCTATAAGATGGTCTTTGTTGCAATTTAAAAATTAAAGATAACAATGTAACAAGCACTCAGAAAATACCAACTTTTCATCTCTGAAATCCCTTATTTGGAAGCATTATTACATAATAAACTTTTAAGAAATTATCCAAATCTTCAAACTGATATAAGAGTGAGTGTTTAGTGCGTTTTTAATTCTCTTCAAAGACCATAGATGAGTTTATACATATATATTCCTTTTCACGAAAACCTTACAATGCTACATGAAATTCTGTTATTTAAAAGAGAATTTTTTTCTAGGGAGAAAGTTCAGAGCGCTCACATCCTTCTAACTGAGTAAAGAAATATGATGCCATGCATTCTCCAAGCTGACATTTCCTCCTAGGTTTCAAATACCTCTGCCCCTCGAAGCCTCAGAAACAGGAATCATTTTAACTACAGCATATATTCCACCCAGAATCTCATGCCTTACACAAGTTTAAGGAGAAAAAAGAAATCAATAAAATACAGACCCCCAAATTAGACCTATACACTTAAAAAATTTTTTAACATTAACAATTAAAATGTTGATTATTCACAGCTCTTACTACTGACCTCTTCCATTAAGCCTCAAACTTGCTTACTATTCAAGCCCTGAGGGTCAGGGTGAATCAGAATATCTTCCCAACTAGAATGTAAGCTTGGTGAGAAAAAGGACATCAAATATTTCCTTCACTAGAGGATCCCCAGCCTCTGGAACTATCATTCCTTGACAAAGAGTAAGATTCTCAATAAACATTTACTGAATAAGACATTACAATTTTGAGCATCTTTGCAAGCCTTACCTAATAAACCAGATAACCAGATTGACAGATCTTCTTGCATGGGCAACAGGGTAGCTTCGTGCCTCACAGCTATCCACTCATCATACTGACAAACATCAGCCAAACCTGGCCCATGTCTGGGGGTCAGAGGACTCCGTGGACTTAGAGGCAGGTCTTCTCCAAACCACACCTAGAGAAAACACCAACCAACTGAATGGATGCAACCCTATTAAAAGTCAGCATGCCTAACATTTATATTTAAATAATGAATTACAGACCATATTTAATATACAGAGCTGCAGCAGCTCACAGAAAGTTAATAAACTAGAAGCAAACTAATAGCCTAGATACTTGACACACTTTCCGTATTCAATTCTGTGATAAATGTAAGTGAATCCCTAACTAATGAATGGATTCTACCATCAAACTGAGGGGATGAAAGTCAACAAATATTTTTTTTCTTTCACTTCTTAGCTGCATAAGTTTAACAAGTTACTTGACCAGAGTATCAGCATCTTGGCTGTAAAATGAATTAATAATACCTGCCTTATAAGATACATCTTTGTAGAATCTAGCATTGGGCCTAACAATATTTGTTGAATAATGGATAAATGAATGAATGCATAGTTGGCATTTTATAAACTTTAAATCATAGTAACAGTGTTATCTAAAAAAAAAATTCTAAATAATCTGGTCTGTCACTTGATTTTGCATGGTCCACAAGCTAAGAATGGTTTTTACATTTTAAAATGGTAGTTATGTAAGTACCTACATAATAGCTTTGATTCTGCCTACTTACTAAGCTAAAAATGTTTACTACCTGGTCAATCCCTGGTTTAGAATAAAAACTGACAGAAACATGCTATCAAACCAACACTTGCAAAATTTTGAAATACAATTAGATATACTTCTAATATAAGATTAGTTAGAGAAAAGACTGTGTCAAATCTCAACTCAGGACGGGGTATCAGAGCCCAAGTGAAGTGATAAAGGGGTTCTCACAGGAGGGCAGCTTGAAATGGAGGGTCAGAGCTTCAGTGAGGTGACAGGGCATCCACACATGGCAACGGCCCTGTGCAGCATCAGACCCTGAGCAGGATAAAGAGGGTGTCCGCTGGGGACAACGGGGGAACATCCCAGTGCAGGGTGTCAGAGCCCAACTGAGCTGAGAAGGGCATCAGCTCAGGGAGGGGTGGCAGCAACGAAGGGAGACGGGTTACATACACGGGGATTTATCAAATGGGAGCCAGGTTTCTCCACATACATATAAATAAATGAATAAACTGGAATTTTGATGAGGAATGAGATTTCCATATACTTTCAAAGTACTTCCCCAGAAATACCTACTACAAAGAGAAAAAAAGAGTAATTTCACAGTAGAGAAACTCATCAGGCAGCAACTTAACCCAGGCAGCAACTTAACCGAGTGACACAGGTGAACATGATCAACAACAGGATGAATCAAAATCATATGTACCTGACAGGATACAAGGAGACAACACAACATCCCTCTGTGATAGTCCTGCCAAGATGCATAACCTGAATCTAATCACGAGAAAACATCAGGCAAATCTAAATTGAGGGACATTCTACAAAATAATTGGCCTATAATACTCAAAAGTGTCAAGGTCATTAAAGAAAGCAAATACTAATAAAGACTAAGGGGCACGACAACTAAACGCAACAGGTGATTCTGAACTGGACATTACTGGGACAACTGACAAATAGTTGAATGTGGTCTGAGTATTAGATAGTAGTTCCGTACCAACGCTAATATCCTGATTCTGATGATTTCATTGTGGCTGTATAGGAGGGAGTCCTTGCACGCGATAAATGCACTAAAGTACCAGAGGTAACGGGACATTAGATTTGCAACCTACTCTCAAATGGTTCAGCAAACAAATATCTCTGCTCTACACTTAACAACCACTTTGCAGGTTTGTGATTGCTTTAAAATAAAATTTAAAAAATTTTTTTTAAAAAGAGGCGTAAGTATAGGTAATACCAAGTGAATCTAGTTCTGTCTTGATTTTTCAATGTAGATAATTTCCCCCCTGAAATATATTAAACTTACTGAGGTTTATTTGAGGCAAGTGTTACTATACCAAATCAAAAGCCATAACAATACCATTGTTATCTCAGACAAACATAGAGGGAAAAAAAAAGAGCTGCTTCCAATCTCCTGTGATGAGAAATAAACACGTTTTTTAAAAATCTCACAGGCAAAGAAAGACAATGAATATATACCACAAGAGGCAAGCAGGAGTAGCAAAACTTAATAAAAATACCCAAAGACTAAGAGGAACATTGTTATTCGAGGGGCATTATTTCAGAAACTGAGAGTAGAGATTTGGGGAATGAACTCCTAAATACATGAGGATCCCATAAAGTTTTTGGAAAAAAACAAGATGTTATTTCCCCAAATTCTCTTAGAATTACTTCAAAGGGAGTACAGCAAAGATATAATATCTAAATCTTCCCTTCATAAGCATGTCTTGCTTCCGTAATCCCAGGACTCAGTATAAGACCTACCTCATGATAGGCAGTCAAAAATGTTAGTTGAATACTTGAGGAACAGATACTAGCAAATGACTCCTTGTACCATCAAAATCAAGATGCATCTTACAATAAACGGTATTTTACAGTCAACAGAACGTTATTTGTCCTTTAACCATTTGGCTGAGCTGACAAAAGGCAGAGAAGATGCAAATGCTTGTCAAGGAAACATGTACATTATCTAGGAAGGTGGTTTTGAAAATATCATGTGTGAAAATGGAGAAGCTAAAATTAACAAAAGTCATTCTAAGTTCTTGCCACATTAGGGAGAAGAGTACTTGGATTTTCCGATTATTACAAGCAGAAAACTATAAAAACCTGGGCTAGTCAGCAGCATATTAATGTTGTTAAAAGCTAGGTGTTAATAACAAAACCTGCATGTATAAAGATTGTTCTCAATCATGCTGAAAGCTGTCATATTACAGAGATTCCTAACCATAGGCAGTCTACAGAAGAACCTGAACCAGTATATAAACTTAACTTACATTTAGGCAAAAATTTAGGCCTACGTACAAATGGGCCTTTTCTCAGAGAGAGAGAGTTCATAGCTTCTGTTAGATTCTGGAAAGGGTCTGTGACCCAAAAGAGATTAGGAACTATCTAGTTCATTGATTTTTAGACTGTAAGTTTATTTACTAATCAGAATCAGGGACATAAAAAAGGGGCAAGGAAGACCTTCATGGATTAAATGAATAAGAAACCAGCTATCTACTGGGTGTCTCCTCTCTGCAAGGCACTTATGAAAAAGCGAAGCCTAATTAGCAAAGAGGTGAAAATCCGAGGAAGTTCTCACATTCACCAGGGAGCGAAGCAAAAACTTCCATGAGGGATGTCAAGGGTACTCTTGGAGAAGAATCAATAGGGACAGATCTGTGGAATCTAGGTCAGAGACGGGTTTGTGGAACTATAAGACAACACTATGAAAAAAAATCACCAATTTAAGAAAGTATTAATGGCCATTAGGAGAGAAATGAGAAAAACATGGTCAATGTGGCAATGATAAAAAGCACTTTAGGGCTTCCCTGGTGGCGCAGTGGTTAAGAATCTGCCTGCCAATGCAGGGGACATGGGTTTGAGCCCTGGTCTGGGAAGATCCCACATGCCGCGGAGCAACTAAGCCCGTGAGCCACAACTACTGAGCCTGCGCGTCTGGAGCCTGTGCTCCACAACGGGAGAGGCCGTGACAGTGAGCGGCCCGCGCACCGTAATGTCAACAGTTTCTTTCAACAAATATGTTTCTCTTCTGGATTTTAAATGATCATTATACAGCCTGAATGTACATTTTACCTGGGGAGGTCACAGTGGGAGGAAGGAACTTTTTCCTTTATCCTCTTAGGTCCAGGTTCTAGGGCCCTACAAATTAAACTGACAAAAGACACATTTAGAGAAAAGGATTTGTTACTTAGGCAGGAGGGAGCTTCCCAGAAAATGATGGAAAGCCCAAAGGGGCAGATAGACCCAGGGTTTAAATATCTTTCTATCAGTGTGAAGGGGGTTTTGGACTACGGCAAAGGAGGAGGGGAGGTTGTAGGAAGGGCACCAGGTAAATAAGGATTGTTTAGTAGGATTAGTTAAGCAGACTTAAGTCCTCTCATAAGATAAGAGTCTCTGGCCATTCTCTGCCTGCAGGAGAGGAAGACACCTTTACAGATGGAAATCTCCTTTATAAAAATGGAAATTTCCTTTACAAAAGGGAAATTTATACTCTGGTTTTGGAGCTTTTCTGGAGTTGGCTGTTTCTCAGTTGCTTTCCACTCAAAAGGATCTTTAGTATTTTGGGGTGTTGTGTCCTGATCCCCCTCAGTAGCACATTGGAAACAGCAAAACTACCAAAAGTCCTTTAAAGGCTGCCATATTACTTTTTGCACCTTCAACCTACTATTGGGGGAACCACTTGCACGAGTTATCTTAAACCGGAGGTCCTGGTAAGGAATGCAGAGCTAACAAGCTACCACCAACGGGAAGAATTTGGGAAAGGTCAAAAGGAGAGAGGCGACTCCAGTCCATATGTCCTACCAACCTCCCAGAATCCTTCTTGCTGAAATCCATCTTGGCTGAGCAATGCATGTGCCGCCAGGAAGGACCCTGAGTTAGAGTCACTGGCCAGAGACAACCCAGAAACTAACCCCATTACCATAAAGCCAGAGACTGGGAGCCACGTGGCAGAGCAGTCCTCCTGGTTTCCCTTACCCTGCTGCTCTCCACCTGGGTGCCCATTCCCCAATAAAGTCTCTTGCTTTGTCAGCACGTGTGTCTCCTCGAACAATTCATTTCCCACTCTCGGGCCCTGGAAGGGGTCCCCCTTTCCTGCAATACTACTGCTTGTCCCACAACCCCTCAAATAAAAAAGAGCAACCCTATTCGGCTTTGCTTTAACAGCTTTAACAGAAAAAAAAAAAAAAAAAGCACTTTAGGGCTTCCCTGGTGGCGCAGTGGTTGAGAGTCCGCCTGCCGATACAGGGGACACGGGTTCGTGGCCCGGTCCGGAAAGATCCCACGTGCCGTGGAGCGGCTGGGCCCGTGAGCCATGGCCGCTGAGCCTGAGCGTCGGGAGCCTGTGCTCTGCAACGGGAGAGGCCATGACAGTGAGAGGCCCACGTACCCCAAAAACAAAAAAGCACTTTATAAGGAATAGAGAAAATATAATCAACATGAAACTGATGACATTTCTGAGACTTGGACAAAAAGAGATGAATAGAAGTAATCAGATAAAAAGTGGTTTTGAGAAATAAGGAGTTCTGAGCATACTCAATGTGGATTAGAGAGGACCCCAAAGGGGAAGAGTAAGACCTTTTGGGAGACTGCCATGGACTCCCAAGTCCCCAAAGGAAAACAGTACAAAAGAACTCTTTATTAGTAGAGTAGGAGGATATAGCTGCACAGCATAGGAGGGAGAAAGCAGCATCGCATTCAGAATTGTTCTTAACCATTTAATAAATAAGTTATCTTCTCTAGGCTATCACACACTGCTATCTTGATAAGCCTTTCTTAATTAAAAAAAAAAAACTTTCACGACACAGTTATAATCTCCAGCTTTACATCCGGATAATTTCGTTGTACCAATGATACAACCAAAGTTGTGAGTGCCTACTAGGTAACAACACATTCCAGGAGGCACTTGGCTCATGTTATCTCATTGATTCCTCACAACTACCCTGAAAAATACAGCTATTATCCTCACCTCAGAGGCAAGGGAGCGGGGACTCAGAGAGGTAAAATAACTTGCCAGGATCTCACAAGCAGAGTGGCAGAATAAAAATCAGACACAAGGGACTTCCCTGGTGGCGCAGTGGTTGAGAGTCCGCCTGCCGATGCAGGGGACACGGCTTCGTGCCCTGGTCTGGGAAGATCCCACATGCAGCGGAGCGGCTGGGCCCGTGAGCCATGGCCGCTGAGCCTGCGCGCCCGGAGCCTGTGCTCCACAACGGGAGAGGCCACAACAGTGAGAGGCCCGCGTACAGGAAAAAAAAAAAAATCAGACACAAAATCTGACTGACTCTAAAATTCTCACTTTCAAAGGCAAATTTTATTATCAGCTGCTTACATCTTCCTAGGTAGACCTTCAAGGTGATTTTTAAGTTAAAATTCAGTCATGTTCTATTTATGTCAAAAGAAAGAAAACTTTTAAAGGATCTAAGAATAAATACCAACTCTGGAAATCATTCAAATGTAAGATTATTCTGGTTTGTCTTATTACCTCCATCTTGCTTCCCCTCACCAAAAAACTAACAAACAAAATAAAAACGCTCTAAATTTTAAGTTTTAACGACACATTATTTACAGGCATTACAGGGCACGTGTAGTTATCTAAAATTAAGAATTTATATTTGTTTTCATTGAAAGCTCTTTTAAACTATTCCAATTCTTTTCCCAGGGTAGTACAAATACGATGAACCCACCAATCCTAAGATATTTTTGATTCTTACAAATATGCAGTATAAATGAAAGCTTAATATTAAAGTCTTTTCAGAACTAGAAAGTGAAAATATAGTATTCCTATTATTAAATTTGATGCTTAAAAAAACAGTAAAATAGAAAATTTTTGTGATAATTTTAGTTTTTTTCTAACTATTGTAATCTTATTATATTAATCTCATTAACTTAAATATATATTTTCCCAAGAGAACCACTTACTTGAATTGCAGGCAGCATGGTCATCTATGCTGAAATGCTACTGCTGCTATGAAAATAAAACAAAACATTAATATGCAGACAATGGTAGCTTTCCTACTCCCCCAAACCCTCAAATTACAAGGAATCTGCTTTATTCTCTTATCTAATTGAAAACCTAATACTTTTCTATTTGGAATAATTTGACCATAGGAGAAGGCAATCATACTCCTGGTTTCTTACTTCATAAAAGTACTCCTCATTTGAAAGAGGAAAATCTGAAACACACTTTAATATGTAGTTTCTGGCACTAATATCAATGTAATTCTTGAAGCATCTGACTAGTAAAATAAAACTAACAATAAAACTTAGCTTACCTTAAAAGTGCCCCAGAATTTTCCCCTGTAAACACACTGTAAATATAATGTAAATACAAATATCACAACAACTGATACTGAAAGTCAAGTATCTCTCATCTGATCTTTACAGAGATAAGTTCATCCGAACTTTGTATAAATTCTCAAGTTTAACCATAAGCTTCTTCCACCAGATGACAAGGTAATAAAGAAAAATATCAATTTTAACTATGAAACAATACTCAATGCCTTTCCTTAATAATTTTCCATAAGTTATTTTCTCCATGAGGTGCTAAAGACCAAAAAAAAAAAAAAGCAATGTGAACTCTAAAGGACTATTCTTGAAACATACAAGGAAAAAAACACAACTTTAAGTTAGATTAATCCAATTCTTTAATGTATTTTCGGAGGAAAGAAAGTGAAGAGTTTGAAAACACTCAGAATAATAGACTATATAAAACCTAGGATTTTAGATTGCTTATAAGCAGCATAATATACTAGTCTATTTCTTATTGTAAACCACCATTAAAATATTCTAAGAAAAAACAGAAAATGGCTTATAAGGCTATCAATTTCCAAGGAAAAGTTACTTTCTCCCCTAAGTTATACCAAACATACCTCAGGTACCGTGCCAACTACACATCCCACCTTCCTCTCAGGAACATTTCTTCCAGTACCAAAGCTGAACTGGAGCTAAACCTAACTGAAAAGTCTGATGTTACACATCACATTGTCTTCGCAAGAAGGCAAAGGACAGCAGAATGTCCTTGATGTCATTTTTCCTTCTCTCTACCCTAGCAAAAGGCCAAAGTACAATTGAGCATTACTAAGGAGTTTGTTATGCTTCCCACGAGCTAACTCAGTGGGGAATACGTTTTCCTTTAGCATAAATAATCCTTTGTCCCCAACAAAGATCCATAGTAAGAAGCTTCCGAGACCATTTTTAAAAAATACAGCAAAGAAGCTGCTCCCATTAAAATAAGGAGTCCCACATAATCAGACAAGAGCTTGAACAGCTGGAACTGCCAACCCCAAACAAAAGAAGGCCTGAATTATAAGGCGTGTGCAAATCAAGAACAGTGACACAGTCACAAAGAAGCTATCACAAGAATGTTTAGTAGTTGCAGTTTTTATGGAAAATTCAACAAAATTAGTTTTATGAAAGAAATGAAGAATTTGTGCACCATCTTCAATCACTGAACTTTAACAGAGAGTCTATTTTATATATATATATATATATATATATATCTTCCCCCACATCATTCTTATGTAATAGAAAAAACTACTTTAAAGATAACATAATTAACCATCTGGATTACCTTTAAAAAGAAGTTATTTAATAAATGGTACTCAGATAGGTTATAATATATCTTCATGTGTGAAAAACTATCAGGTACACAAATATATGCTTTTATTGGAAAACTTTTATAAACTGATGAGATTGTATCAGTGAATCATCATTAACTCCTAAGTATTTACTGTGTTCCAGATCCTAAGAGCCAGTTATTCATACTTTCTAGTCATTCACTATTCTCTTTCCAAATCATTTTTGTCTCAAGCATTGAATCAATCCCAAAAGCAGCTTCCTGTCTACAGTTAGCCCAGTCCCCAATCTGCATCACAATCCCAATTCTTGCTTCTTACTCAGTTTATTACCTGCTTTCCTCTTATCTATCTTTTCCTAAAAGACTCAGTCTCTACATTTTTTTTTTTCACATAAACCAATTATACCGAATCAGCAACTCTTCATTTCTGGATCTGCACCTTGATTAGCAATTTATTGGCTTTTTTTGGTTTCTGTTTTTGTCTGTCTTTTTGGAGAAGACTACTTTAATTCTGTGCCATCTTGAGGAAGTCTTTTCCCTTGGATTTGGGCCAAAAAAAAAGAGCTCTCAAATGACCAAGTCCAAACTATTCGCTAACCCTGCTTTAACAAGACAAACAGCTTATGCAGAGATCACAAGTGAATACTATACTTAATTTTTTAAAACTGGAGAAAATGTTAGAAGCACAGAGTGCACTTATCCACCTGAAACTTAAACAGAATTTGGGCCTAGCCCACTTAGAAACAGTTTCAGCCATGAGGTCCTCAAGATTATTTATGGTAAGGCTCTTCACACCAGTTTGACTTCAGATCATGATGGGAAAAACATGCCAGCCCGTGGAGCTGCTCCTTTGTTCCACAGCTGTAGCCTCTGAAACTGAGTATATTTTAATTCCTCACTCACATTATAAAATGTGGTGGGGAGAGCACAAGGTGGTATGTCTCAGTCCTGGTACAAATTGGGGGCCGACTTGGAAAAGAATGGCAAAAAAGCAAAGAAATAAAGTAAGTTTCCTCAGAGAAATAATAACATTAACTGCCACTGCAACACATATACATTCAGCACCCAGCCGACAGATTACTGCCAAGACACATAAGCTGCAGGGATATGATAAATGCCCAAGTTGGCGCAGTGGTTACTGGCGCAGTAGTTACTGCTGAGGAGAGGAGGGAGACGAGATTAGGATGGAAGGCACAGAGGCCTTTCAACTGTACCAGTAAGATTTTAGTTCAAGATAGGCAGTGAGAACACAGGTATTATTATACTGGTCTGTACGCCCTCCTGTGTCAAAAAAACATTTCATCATTTTTAATGTTTCATTTAGAAAAAGTTAAAGAAGATATCCTGATTTGTTCAGGGGAATAAAAAACAACTTTCTCAGCTTTAAAATTTTGAGTTAAATATTTCCTAACTGCCTAGAAGAAAAAACAGAAATGCTGTATCCATACCAAACATATTTCATACTTTTTAATGTATACTAAAATAAATCACCATAAAGGCACCACTGGGGTAGTAGAAAGTAGCAGACCCATCTGCTTTGAGTTCCAGATGATCTTGGGATAGTTTGCTTCTCTGAGCCTCCTGTGTTCTCATTTGTAAAATGGGATACCACCACCTCTCTTGTATGCTTGTTGTAAAGATTAAATAAGGTGATACAAATAAAGTACCTGATACATAGCTAGCACTTAACAAATGGGTTGTTATGATGATACTATGATAGGACATAATTATAGTTCATTTAACATAATTCATCAAATTAAAAAGAGGTAAGAAAACAAAGCTAATACTGAGAAATCATTAAGTGTAATTTGGAAAGCTTCTTTTACTAACATAAAATACGGTTGTAAGTGAACATAAAAACTTTAAAATACCAACATCCATACTCAAATATGAATGTGTAACATAGAAGTCTCTTGCTAGAATAAGGCTTAAGGATTGTGTCACACATAGGCCCTTTGCTCCATTCAGGCTGTCTCCTCACCGTCCACTCTATTGGTTTCACTCATTTCTGTGGCTCTATCACTGTTCAAGCTATGTGTTTGTCCAAGCAATGTCCACTCCTTCATTTATTAAACAATCATTTATTCACACCCTTTATTAAACTGGGCACCGCAGGCAACAGACGCAGTGATGGACATAACAGACGTGATGCTCTCATGGAGCTACTACATTCATTTGTGTATGTACTGAATATACAAGGTTAAATCATGGTAATTGTTTTGAAAGAAAAAACAGAGAGAGAGACAGCAGGGGCCTACTTTAAGACTTTGATTGGGTGATTTAGAAATGGTTTTGCTGGAGGAAAAACATGAACTTGAAGAATGGTGGCTATTAGCCAGGGAGAGAGACAGGGAAGAGTTCTATGCATAGAGAATAATTTTTGCAAAGACTCTGTACAGAAGGGGAGAGAGTTTGGCGCATTCCGAGAACTGAAAGAAGCCAGTATGGCTGAAGCGTGGAGCACTTGTGGCTTAGGATAGGGTTGGAGAGTCAGGCAGTAGCCCCACCACGTGACGCCATACTGAGGAAAGTAGATTTTATTCTAATTGCAGTGGGAAGCCATGGAAGAGTTTTAACCAAGGGAGAGACATAATGTATTTCATAGTTTAACAGAGCTCCCTGAGGGGGACAGAGAAACATGGGAGTGAAATACTGATGGGTTTAACAGAGAAAGGGGGAAGAAAACAGAAGGAGAGGTGGATAGAGATGTGGGGAAAAGAATTAGCAGAAACACTGAGAGGAGAAGCATAGAGGGGTAGAAACAGTGAGAGCAAAGGAAACTGAGCACACAGGAAGTGAGATGGAGAGCAGCCTGGAAGGGGAAGAGGAGGGGATCCACTGCAGCAGTTTAGTGACCAATGATAGTGACTGGGCAGGGATGCTGACAAAGTATCCACCAGAGAAAAGTGGATGGGTTTGACATCTATTCTGGAGTTAGAATCAAAACTTGATAATGGTTAAAGATGGAAGGTGAAGACAAGGGAGGTAAGGGCAGAGTGAAGCATCAGGAACAACTCTTGGGTTTCTGGCTTAAGCAGTTGAGCAAATGGATAGTTGCAGCGTTTACGGCGATGAAGATGATGGGAGTCTGAACAGACTGAAGCGGGGAACCCAGCAGAAACAGGGCAAAAGTGCTATGTTTTGGTCATGTCTAATTTGAGAAGCCTTTAAAGACACTGAAGCGGAAATGTCAGGTTGGCAGTTGGAAATACTAATCTAGAGCTAAGAAGAAAGTTCAGGAGGAGATAGAAATTGCCAGCACTCCTTGGGGGATAAAACCACCGGAAAGAATGAGATCATCCGAGAAAGAAATGGAGAAAGCAGTGACAAGGATCTAGGAACAAGTCCTGGAAAAAACCAACATTTAGACACGAAAGAAAGAGTCAGCAAAGGAGATAGAGTCCTTACCTCGACTAATCCAGGTTTACAACTCTTCTGATTTACCTCCTCCCAGGAGCCCTTCCTGATTGGCCTGAATTAATTCTGCCTATATCTGTAGCTCTTGAATTCACATAGCATTTCTCCCAACTACCTGTCCTTACAGTGCTTTACACTATTTTTTCGTTGTTTCTGTACACTGCTTGACCAAGTATATTTTAAGTTCCTGGATTGCTGTCAGAAGTAGTGTTGAGAGAAGTATTCAAGCTGAAAGTTTAGGAAACACTTCTGGTGGGAGATATGTGAACATCTCTTGGAAAAACCAGGTAGGTGAAATGTGACAGCAAAGCTTGGAAATAGCCATACAGCAGACACATGTCTGACAGGAGACTTTTTTGGGGTATTATTTATTATTTTTCACTTTTATTTATTATGTGACCCGATAAATAATTTTGCCTCTCACCAAACATGTCCAAGGTGAAATATGTGGAGTGGTTACTAGTCAAGGTACCAGCAGGTTAAGTGAGCTGCCTGATATACCAAAGGAATCACTAAGAAAAAAATGACTAAACTGGTGTATTTGGCAGAGGGTCCAAATGAACGGGACAGAACAGCTGTGCCAGTGTGCAAGGACTCTGGGAGCAATGTGCTACTCAGGAATTCATAGGGTTGCCCTACTGGACGGGTACATTTTTATTACGGCTTTTAAATAAATTCCATTGTGGCAGACCACATAATGGTCCCCAAAGATGTCTATGTACTAAACCCCAAAACCTGTGAATATACTGCCTTCATGGGCAAAATGGATCTTGGCGATTGAGTAAATTAAGGGCCTAAGGAGATGGGAGATTATCCTGGTGAGCCCAGTGTAATCACTAGAGTCCTTATAAGAGGGATGCAGAAAGGTCACAGCCAGAGAAGGGGATGTGAGAAGAGAAGCAGAGAGAGAGAAAGAGATGTCATGACACAAGAGGCAGAGAAAGAGAGAGGCTGGAGCTGTTACGCTGCTGGCTTGGAGAGGAAGCAGCCAGGAAACGCAGGTGCCTGCTAGAGGCTGGAAAAGGGGAAGAAAAGAGCTAACCCCCCCCCACCCCCAACCCTTAAAATGGATGCAGCCCTACTAACGTCTTTTTCTTTTTTTTAGCTCATTTCAGAATTTTGACCTCCCAACTGTAAAATACATTTATGTTGTTTTAAACGACGAAGTTTGTGGTTATTTGTTCTAGCAGTAATAGGAAACTAATACACATCTTAAGCGAAGAAAGGAAGATATTCCCAAAGGGTCAAGACATTTGACCTAGAGAAAGCGATATCCAAACATGGTTAGAAGACGTAGCAAGGCCAATGCACTGAAGCAACGAGTAAAGGGCACCAGCTGTATATAGTACACTTTAAAAAAAAAAAAACAAGATGCAAAATTTACAGGTAAAAGCCATTGTGAGTGCTGTGTGTGTGCTATCGTCATCAACAATGGCCCTGCCTTTGTACATCTGAGATCATTCATTCACTCATTCATTTAAATATTTACAAAGGCTCCTGGCGTTTACTGTCTCAGGGAACAGCACCCGCACTCACCAAGTTCCAGGTCATGCGGACTCCTTCCTCTCTCACAGCTCCGCCCCAGGCTCCTACCCTACCTCAGCCAGAACAATCAGTGGCCATATCTCGTTGTTTCTACCTTTACATTTTCTCTTCAATACCCATGGCCACTCCTTTAGTTCAAGCCACCACCATCCTTTTCCAGGTTTACTGAAACAGCCTCCAACCAGTCGCCCTCTCTCTACCCTTTCATGCCTCCAACCTGTTCTTCATGTACTGCAGCCAGAGTGTGAGCCTTCACAAACCCCCATCTAAGGATGTTACTACTTCCCTGCTTAAAACCCTTAATGGGGGCTTCCCTTGTGGCGCAGTGGTTAAGAATCCGCCTGCCAATGCAGGCAACACAGGTTCAAGCCCTGGTCCGGGAAGATCCCACATGCCACGGAGCAACTAAGCCCGTGTGCCACAGCTGCTGAGCCTGCACTCTAGAGCCTGTGAGCCACAACTACTGAAGCCCGCATGCCTAGAGCCCGTGCTCCGCAACAAGAGAAACGACCGCAATGAGAAGCCCACGCACCCCAAAGAAGAGTAGCCCCGCTCATCGCAACTAGAGAAAGCCTGCGTACAGCAACGAAGACCCAACGCAGCCAAAAATAATAAACAAATAAAAACCCTTAATGGCTCTCCACTGCCTTCAGGATAAAGCCTAAAGTCCTTAAGGAAGCCATCAAAGCCTTATAGGATCCCCTCGGCCACCTCTGACCCGTACACTCCAGCCATGTTGAACTTCTTTTGGCCTGTGGAGCACGCTGCTCTCTCATCTCTGTGATCCGTCTACATGAAACGCTCCCCTTCCTCCCCTCTTTCAGACTCACTCCTACCTACCCTTCAGATTCAACTGCTCTCAAAAGCCTCCGTGAACCTCCTCCCCTGTTTAGGTTTCATAGCAATATAGGCTTCTATTTTGCTGTACTCTACACTTAAAAAAAAGTAAGATTCGTAAGGGGGTAACCTTCTCCATCTCTTCCACTTGTATGTAGAACTCAGTGCTAAATTTAGCCCTGGAATTACTCCTAAACAATAAGTGTTGTATTTATTACTAAAGGAAATATGAAACAATAATGAAATAAATCTGTGGTATATTCCTTTAAGGTAAAGGTAGCTTCCAAAGCCGATGAAGATTTTTAAGAGAAAGAAATAAGATTCTTACTACGTAATAAAACATCACATGTTATCTGCAAAATATAAAGGCTCTTCATTTGTTGGGAGTCTTTACTTTTTTATTTGAAAATTTCCTTTTGAAATGTTTGGCAGAGATCCAACCTGAATAATTTAATTTTGTATTAGACAGAATTATTAGTCTGTCATAAAATTTTGTGGGATACAAAAATTTTTTTAAAAACTTAAAATCTGTTTGCCTTTATATATGATAGACTAAAAGACTCTGGAAAACATACATATACAGTAACAAAGAAATGTAAAAACAACATTAAAAAAAGAATAAGAGCTGTATGTACTGATATGAAGAGATGTCTATTATATGTCATGCAACCAAAAGCAATCTGCAGTACAGTATTTAAGTATGTTACTGGGATCACAGTGTTTTCTAAACTGTGTGTGTGTGTGTGTGTGTGTGTGTGTGTGTGTGTGTGTGTGAAAAAGAAAAACTCCTGAACAAAGTTAATAATTTTTTTCGAGCCAATTTTTTTTTTTTTTTTTTTTTTTTTTTTTTTTTT
>NW_006792108.1:612554-630122 GCF_000442215.2 Lipotes vexillifer | reverse complement strand
TCGGTACGCGGGCCTCTCACTGTTGTGGCCTCTCCCGTTGCGGAGCACAGGCTCCGGACGCGGAGGCTCAGCGGCCATGGCTCACGGGCCCAGCCGCTCCGCTGCATGTGGGATCTTCCCGGACCGGGGCACGAACCCATGTCCCCTGCGTCAGCAGGCGGACTCTCAACCACTGCGCCACCAGGGAAGCCCCAAGAGCCAATTTTATTTTGGGGATCAAAAATATTAACAAGTCATCCATCAAGGGAAAACAAAAGTCATAATTTTAAAATTCCATATAAAGTGAGTCCTTCACCATAGCTTATACTTTCTTACAAAAAAGTTTATGTTTTGTGAGAGTAGGCAGAAGTCTCTATCAGCAATTCAGCAATATCTAACATATGACTGATGGTTTTAATACTGTAAATCCCCATGACACTTTCAGCAGCAAAAACAAAACTGCATTTAATGTCTCTGCTACATTTCATACATTCTAGGTCTTTGAACATTAGTAATTCACTTGTGAAATACATGGCAACATTCTGTTAAAACCACCTACTCTGTAACAACGTAATAACATGATAAAACTTTATGAGTTTTTAGAAGGAGAAACACTAAAGAGATACAATTATAATTATTGCCTGCATCTTATAAACATTACTTCTTAGGCATTTCTCTATGGCAGTTACATTTCAACTAAAATAGGGAAATTCAAAAGGAGACAACAGACTGACAGACTCAAGTTTCCTAGTCTCTCAAAGTCTATGTACACTGCATGGTTCATTAAGGATGTAAAGGTATATCTGATATCAAAGTATAGGAAGCAACAAATAATAGGAAGAAAGTAAAACACACATACATAGACATACATACACAGCCATGTTACTGTAAGAAAGCAAAACATAACAATACACATTAACCTTAATCCCTTACTTTCCTCATCAACAGCCAGATTGAAAAAACTTATTGAAATAACTGAACTTTCATTCTTATCTCCAAACTTAAATTGAGATTGACAGGAAAGAAAAAAAAGGAGTGCTGCTTAGTAAAAAGTACAGTAAATGAGCAAAAACTAAATGGGAAAATATAAATTAGGAAACATTACTTCTGAACTGACCAATCATCCAAACATCACTGGATTCATTTAGTTTTTTAGTATAATAGCAGGTCTACTGTTGACATTATTCCCTTATCACACACTTTGATTTACCATCACAAGTTACTTCTCACTATTTTTTAATGAAGTATTCAAAATAAACTGATACCCACAGCAGAAATGAACCTGGGCCATACAAACAACTCTGCAGAGAAGTTGCTTATAGCTGGGAATATAAATGCAAGAGTAGTGTGATTAAAAAAAAAAAGAGGCTGGACACTGGAGACAGTCTAGACTGAATTCTGGGTGGACCTTAGTAGCTTAATTCCTTTCTCTGAGCTTCAGTTTAATCTATGACATGGAGAAAACACCAAGGAGACTGCAGGATTATTAAGAGGTTTAACAATAATATAAGTAAAGCACCTAGAACAGTACCTGACACATTCTAGGTAATAATGAGTTATAAGCAGTAGTGAGTGTTTAGTATGTGCCAGAAATAATTTTAAGTGCTTTTCATGGACTAAATCAACGAATGATAGCTACCATGACCTCTGGCACTGCCTTCACCTTGTGCTCCTCTCTGCCCTTTGGGGATAGCTTGAAACTTTTAATCCAAATTAAACAGCATAGAAATAATACAAGCTATGTGTCAGGCACCGTACTATGGATTATTTCACTTGATGTTCACAACGACCTTCACATCAATAAGGTAGGAACTATTTATTATTAACCTTCGTTTGCACAGTATGAAATTTAGGCTTAGAAAGATTAAGTAACTTGCCTAAGGTCACACACATAGCAAAGTGTGATTTCAGAGCCCCCATGTTTAGAAACTCTGCTACATTAAAAGAAATGTTACTTATAATTCATTAATATAAAAATAGCAGACACCCATTATTCAAAATCTGTGGGTTTTTAATGAGTTTTTGAAAGAGATGAGTCAGACAGGCAACATGTATCAGGATTCTGCACCAGCCGACTATCACCAGTTTCCACTTTTTCATTCAAATCCATTCCAATCTCCTCCCAAAGGGAATCTGAGGTGGTGAGAATTCCAACTCCTCATTATTTAAGTCCCAAGTGAGGTAATCAGACAGCAGTTCACAAACTGCTTATCTTCTGAGAGAGTAGGTATGAGCACTCTCCACACAAACGAAGCAAAACCCAAACTCTGACCTAGACTGGGCCTTCAAAAAAAAAAAAAAAAAAATCTCTTCACTTAATAACGACTCAACTTCACCAGACGTACCACAAAGCACTCTAAATCCATAAGACTCAATCCCGTGGTTCGAAAAGATTAGTTAGGAACCAGCAATGACCGCATGGTCAAGCACTCCCTCCAAAACTTTCCTCCGACTTCCAAGGCAATCTACAAACCTCCCCGTAACGCAGCCTTTCAAACCGAGACGTGTGGGTGGGGAAAGCATCGAACAGAGCCTCCAGTTATTCGGCGACATGGGCCTTGCAACGACTGGAGGGAACAAATAGGGAAGAAACTGTAAACTCTGCCAGAGTGCAAAATGACTGTGTGTCATTCTCCTTCCAACGTCAGTGACTTCATCACTTCTTCCTGAGGGTGACACTAAGGAATCAAGTGACCCTATATGTGCTAGGTGCTTGGAAATGAAGGTGCCCCTAAACTAGCTTCAGGCTCCGATCCCTCCTTGGAGTCTAAAGCAGAACGGCAGCGGGTCGCTTCCTCTCCCCTAACCTAGCACACCCACACCTGCCGTCCCCCGCCCCAGCACACCTGTGGCCCCTCGCACCGCACCCGGGTGGGCATGCGAAGGCAGGCATAACTTCACCTTGACGGCCCCGGGGACCAATCAGAGCACGAGACTCCCGCAGCGGGCCAATCGCACAGCGTCTTGGATCCCGCAGCTCGGGGCCCCAACCGAACCACCGCTTCCCCTCCGCGGAGCGCTGGGGCTCCTCGAGCGCAAGCTGAGGCGCTGCAGCCCCGAGAGGGCAAGTAAGAGTCCGCGAGGAAAGAGAAGGCAAACAGGGGAGTACTCACCCGCCCAGGCGCAGGAGGGTCACTGCTCCCCGTGGGGCGACATTTCGCTCAATCTGTGCCTGGCCGGCACGCCCCTGCCCAACCGCCGCCGCAGCCGCCGCCTCTGCCTCGAGCTTCGCAGCGGTTCGCCGCCGCCTGTTTCGAAGGAACCAATCAGAAGGTGGAGAGGGGGCTCGGCTGGAGGCCCCGCCCCCGAGCGCCGGGAAGCAGGAGACCCGCGGGCCTCTTGTGTCGAGGGGCCCCTCGCCTTCCTCCGCCAGGCGTCTCACAACTCTGGGGGGGCCAAGCTCCTCTTCTCACAGAAAGTGGCTTGGTCACAGAGTACCTCCTCTCATCTGGCTCCTCAGCGACAGCAACAAACCCTTTTTGTCCCGATTAGCAGGAGAGGTGAATCAACTTCTCCAAGCATCCCGGAATAGTGCGCGGTAGAGTTGCTCTGAGTTTTATCCTGTTCTGTTAAGAGCCCCTCCCAATTCTAAATCCCCCCGCGATCTGGCTGTACTGAGGGCGCTACGGTTTCCGGATACAAACTGTCACCCTGCAGGAATGGGAGTCCTGTGAGGGGTGTGGGGAGAGGGAGAGAAATCCTGTAGCTGCAGGCCCCAACTGAAAGCGGAAAGAGGATGTCGGCTTTTCCTTGAGGAGACACAGGAGCAGGGTCTGGGGGAGGGGAGGAGGAGTAACCTCAACGCAATGAGAACTGCGTACTAGCTCCCGGAGTTGAAGACCAGAGGAGACTGGTCTTGAATGTAACAAGAGGTAGGTCTGTGATCACTAATTGTGGCTTATTATGGGGGCAAAATCGGTGCCGAAAGCCTGGAAGGCCAGGCCTTTCCCCTCTTCTTAGTTTTATTTTGTCACATCATGTTGCCTTTCTGGGCCTCAGTTTCCCATCTGTAAAGAGTGGAATTGCCTGGAATGATGTTCCCCAGCATTTATTCCTTCATTCACCTATCAAAAACAATGAGGAGGTACCGTTGCTCGCTGAAGAGACAAAAGTGAAAACGACAGCCCCTGCCTTCAAGTGCCCAGCAGCGTGGTAATGACTCAGTGGAAACCAGTGGAAGTCTGCGAAAAGAGAGAACACCTAACAGTCTTGGAGGGTGATGGTCAGAGGTTTGAAAGGACTTGAATTTTGAAGGACGAATAAGAATCTGCCAAGAGAGAGGATAATTTGGAGTAAGGAGTGCTTTCTAGGCAGAGAGAAAAACAAGCTTCCAGGGATGTGAGAGCAGTTGTTCTGGGAATAGTAGTTCTGAATGATTAAAGTTTGGGGATTCAGAGGTAGATCAGGCTGGAGGAGTAAGCACAGATGAAAACCCTCATAGGTACTAAGGAATTTAGATTCTTTCTTGCAGGCAATTGTGATTGATCTGTGTTTCAAGAAAAGAAAAAAAATTCATTTTTGAGGATTTTTGAAGAAAGGAGTAAGACTGGCAGCAATTTTAAAAATTAAAAGATGATAATTACATAAACTAGCTCAGAAGGGAGGGTGAGAAAGAGATGTCTGGAGATATTCAAGAGGCTGATTTATCTGGACTTGGTATCATGTGACAGCGATGCTGCTCTAAAGAACACAGGAAAAACAACTGTGGGGGAAGAATAATGTATTTTGGTGTGGGGTTGTATTCACTTTGAAATGTGAGAGGAACGTGCAGGTTGAGGTGTTCAGAAGACGGTTGGAAAGTTAGGTCTGAAGCTGGTTAAATTAGTTTGTGAAAGAGATACAGATTTGAGAAGTCAAGTCAACAAATACCGTTAAGCACTTTCTCTGCACCAGACTCCATCCTAAGCACTGGGGTCCTGCTCTCACAGAGCTTACCTTCTGGGTTAAGCAGGTGAAGATGGTCATCCAAAAGTTGACATTTAAGTGGTCATTGAACCTGATGCCCAATAGTGGTTGCTCCATTTTTTTACTGATGTCTATCCCAGAACCCTTTGCTGCCCATGACTGCTATAGATTCATTTTCACAGGACCTGTTGTTCAAATCAACCTATGTTTTATAGTGTTTCTATTTAAAACTAAAGGGCAGGACTTACCTGGTGGTGCAGTGGTTAAGAATCCGCCTGCCAACGCAGGGGACATGGGTTCAAGCCCTGGTCCGGGAAGATCCCACATGCTGCGGAGCTACTAAGCCCGCGTGCCACAACTACTGAGCCCTCACGCCTAGAGCCTGTGCTCCGCAGCAAGTGAAGCCACCACAATGAGAAGCCCATGCACCGCAATGAAGAGTAGCCCCCACTCGCCACAACCAGAGAAAGCCCGCACAGCAACAAAGACCTGATGCAGCAAAAATTATTAAAAAAAAAAACTAAAGGGCAATTTTCCATACCATTTCATTTAGCCAAATTTCAAGTGGAGTTCTGGTTTTAAATTGGATTTGTTGAGGCCTAATATCAAAATATGTACACTTCTCTACAGAACCTTAAGAATAAGTAAATTATGTCACAAGGATCTTGTTTGATGAGCCAGTAGTTAACATTTCTTTTATTTTTTCTTACATACTAGGTAACTAAACATTTGAATACCACTTATTAGAAATGGAAACTATGCTATTTGAAGTATGTACACATTCTCATTCAAATACACACACACACCACTTAATATTTCTCTAAGCCATTTGCTGAAAGTTCAGCAGCAGGGTATTTTTATGGTTGCTTTCTTTTTGTTTTCATTGTCTGTTCGGTTTGTCTTGGTAACTCCTCTAAAAGACACAGGACATTGTGATGGAAAGTGAATCCGAAGTCAGGAAATCTGCGCAAATCACTTCTCTTCTCTAAGCCCATCTTCCTCACTGGTTAAATGTGGGGATTGGGTAAGGAGTTCCCTTCTAGATTCTTTGATTCTTGTTGCTTTTCCCTTATGTGTGAAAAAGAGAAAAGTTCCCCTTGTTGCTCCCTCAACCTCACTTTTACATGAATTCCCAGTTAGTACCCTGCCCCCTAAGCACACTCACCATCTTACCTACCTTGATTTTAACACTGCAATTAGTAATTGAGGGTTTCACCTAATGAGCTGCAATCTACTTTCATGTGTACATTTTCTAATTGGTGGTTAGGTTAATAGCAATGTTTTAGATGTTCTCACTTGAAATTGGCATGGTTGTAACATGCAAAGCAAGACTCACCAGTTTGCTTCCATCAGATAATAAAGTATTTTAGTTCTGACTTTCCTGAGATTGTGATTATGTGCCCGCTTTAAGAAAGCACCATGCGTGGAGATCTAAAGTTTTCAAGTTATTACATTAGGGATATAAGTTCATCTGACTAAACATCTCTACCAAATACAGAAGAGTCTCTTATATAACCTTTGAATATTGAAATATGACTTTTTTCCCCCACAGCTCTTCAAGAATTCTCTATTGCTTGAAGTTTACTGGAGTTGTTGGAGAATTTTTTTTCTTTTGATTGGTTTATTAGTTGTTTTGTTCTGCATTTTGTAGTTTCTGCTGTTGTTTTTAATGCTTTGACATTATTGACTATCAGTCTATAGATTGTGCCTTGTCTGAACTGCTGGATGGAATTTTGGGACAATAGAGATCTTGATTCATTCACAATTAAACTATTCATTCAGCAGATGATCTGAGAGCCAACTACATTAAAAACAAGACTAAGTTCTATTATAAAGGAATGTTATTGATTTACATTAACAAATATCTGTAAGTAATTCAATGATATAAGATTGTATGATAACAACAGTTGTGATCAATACTAAAATATTATATCTATATAGTGAGTTGAATAGTGTTCCCTCCAAAATTCATGTCTACCTGGAACCTCAGAATGTGCCCTTATTTGGAAATAAGATATTTGCAGATGATTCCCTCTTCAGATTTGCACTCAGGAAAGCAGTTCACTTACCATTACCAGTTTATTATAAAGGTTACATCTCAGGAACAGTCAAATGGAAGAGACATAGCGCATAGAGAGGGGGGCATGGAGCTTCCATGCTCTGGCACATCACCCTCCTAATACCTCGATGTGTTCACCAACCCAGAAGCTCTCCAAATCTCATCATTTAGGGTTTTTATTTTTTAATTGGAAGTTCCATTACATAGACGTGAATGATTAAGTCATCGGCCATTGCTAACTGACCTCGACCTCTGGGTTCCTCTCCCCTCTCTGGAGGTTGAGGAATGGGACTGAGAGTTCTAACCCTCTAATCACATGGTTGGTTCCTCTGGCAGCCATCCCCCATCCTGAAGCATCTAGGGGCCCACCAGGAGTCACTTTTTTATTTTTGGCCACGCTAACTGGCATGTGGTATCTTAGTTCCCCAACCAGGGATCAAACCCATGCCCCCTGCAGTGGAAACGCAGAGCCCTAACCACTTGACCACCAGGGAATTCCCAAGAGTCACCTTATTAGCATAAACTCCGGTGTGGTTGAAAGGGTCTTGTTATGAATAATGAAAGATGCTCCTATTGCTCAGGACATGCCAAGCGTTTTAGAAGCTCTCTGTCAGAAACTGGGGACAAAGACCAAATATATATTTCTCATTATATCACAATTCATTTTCCACATAAGAAGCATTATTACTTGCTATTATAAGGTCTTAACCACTTGCATAAATCCAGACCTAGAGGATTAACTCCTAGCTCTGTCTACAGTGCCCCCTTAGTTCCCGCTCATTTCCCACCACCTTCCCCACAGATGCCTTATGATCTGGAAACCCCAAAATACACTCAGTTCCCCAAACTGGACCTACTCCCTCAAGCATTCAGAAATTTACTTCTCTGTCTTAAATGCCCTTTCCTTACCACCCTCTTCCCTGGTGGGTCTGCAATTTCCCATTTGCTCTTCATTCATCAGCTAAATCCCTTTAGTTGGTGGGTACTGAGATCTTCATTTTGCAGTGGTGAAACTGTGGCTTACAAAGGTACTGTGCACCCTCCCTCTCTTGCCCAGGTCACTTGTGGTCTTTTAACATCTGCACAACTCCCTTTTCTCACTTCTTTTGCTCCTGCCACCCCTGTCACCTTGAATCCCCTCCCCTCTTACCCTGACCCATGGAGTCCTGACTATCCTTCCAAGCCCAGGGGAAATGCCACCTCCTCCTTGAGATTTTCCCAGGTGAGCCCACAGCACTTTGCTCTTCTTTGTAAGCCCCTCCAGGCAGTTACTGTGTCTTAATCATCTTTGTATCTCCTATGGAGATTAGCAACAATATCTTACCTAGTGGGGACTCAAGTCTTTTTTGTTGTAGCAAATGGAATCCAACTAATGTTAGCCCCAACTCGCTCCATTTTCTACTGACTAGCCATTTTTAGGACTTCAGGGTTGCCCTAATATTTTAATACGAAAACCTCTTTGCTTGCTAAGCAAGCTCCATTTTGGCTGATTTCAGGAGAAAGGGACATATAAGCCCATTACTTATAGGTGTTTTATTGTATTCACCAAAGGAAAATGGGGAGAAGAATGCAACAGTATAACAATGAAGGAAGGAAATGAACTAATTCCTGCCTTGGGGGAAGTATACAACAGCTGTGCACCCAGCTGAAGGAGTGTTTTCCAAAAACAAAACAAACAAACAAAAGATGATTAATTATATGCACTAAAGCCAATAGTGAGCACTTTTAAGAGACTAAATGGAATGTCCCATCACTGGAGTTATCTGCATACTCTGAATTTGTAAATGCTGCCTCAAGACCCTAACTAAGGAAAGAGATTGCATGAGGGAATGTTTTGTGTGAGAATAATTAACTTTTCTGTATGCTATTCTCTTTGAACTTCAAAGAATATGAAATGATCAGGGGGCTATGGAAAATGAACGAATATTCACCAGGGCTTCCAGGGATGAGAAAAGCACAATTTATGTCCTAAGAGTTTACCTTTTTGGAAATTACCCCCTCAGATTCAATAGGATGCTATTCATCATTTAAAGAAAGAAGTTGTATATTTTTCAGATTTTGTTCCCAAAGAAAAGCCTGTTGCCATTATGTTCAGTTTATTGCCCAAATTGAACACAACCTTTTAATAAAATATGTGCAGTAAGGTAAGATGAAGAGCAAAATGAGATTTTCCCTATTTCAACAGATCGACTTGAAGTAATGATTAATTTAATTAGGCAAACAGGGCATACCGATTTGAGTGAAAGATTCCCTGAAGCCTTGTAGAATACAATGTAGAGAAAGTATTTCAACCTAGCCCCACATTTACAATTGTGGAGGTTATATAACTACCACATAAATATTGATGAGAATTCTTGCATAAAACCAGGTACAAATGAAATAAAGGAAAGTTATATATAGGATTTATATTATGAGGAAAATGAAGAGCTAGACCCTGCCCCTGCAATGCCCATCACTGCACATCCCAGATTTCACAGAGAAGAGGGGTAAATTTGTGGTCATTCACTCTCCATGACATAAGCATCTCTGCGTGGTGATGGTTGAATGTCCGCAACTCGGTCAGGCGACCCAGAAGACAGGCAAAATGTTGAGGATTTTCAGGCTGATGAATCTTACACAACTTTTGTAGCACATCAAGCAGTGGTTCCTGAAGCTTCTCTACTGCCTCTCTGTCCTTTATGTATTGTCTGTCTGTTTAGAAGTTTAAAATAAAATGACAAAAAAAGTGGAAAAGTAATAATTTGGCATAATCGCAGTAATGTTAACGTTTTTGAAGTGTAAGTTATAAATGTACACTTAAAATGTACAAATTAAGTATTCAAATTGAGGAAGTTTTACACACACGTATTTAGACTCATGTAATCACAACTAGATCAAGCTATAAGACTTTTACTGCCCCCCAGAGGCCTCCCTAAATTCTCCTTCCAATCAATGTGTACCAGAAAGACTCCATACTGAATCTATTCCTTTAGCTCTAACCCTTGTGCTCAGTTGCTTGTGCTTAGTCATGCTGGCTCTGTGCCTTTTGTGAAAGAATGTTGCCCTGGAGCCTGAAATATACAAGATATCCCATTCTCAAGGTTCTGACCTTTAAAGGTATAACACTTTTCCATTCACATAGAGATTAAAAGTTGCAGAACAGAGAATAACATTTATCTTGTTGGAGGTTTATAGTAATATTGTGACCACACATACGTGGACCACTGCAAGAACAAAGGATTCCAGCATCAAGAAGTTTGTAGCAACCAGCCATACCCTTTCCCCTTTTAGTAGAAAAGAAGTCTGAATTCTAACTCTGGTAAGATGGTTCTTTGGGACACTAGTCCACCATCTTCTTAGTCTGCTGGCTTTCCAAATAAAGTTGCTGTTCCTTGTCCCAACACCACGTCTCTTGATTTATTGGCCCATCATGCAGGGAGCAGTACGAGGTTGGACTAGGTAATAAACGCACTCAAGGTAAACTCTATGATGGGCATAAGTATCATTTCTGGTGGGTATATTCTGGAATTGCTGGGTTATAGGGTATAAATGTGTGTAACTTTAGTACGTACCGCTGAAAAGTTTTTCTTTTTTAAATTATAATTTCTTATGGTAAAACAAACAACTAGCTTCTGCCTCAGTATCATGTATAAAAGTGGTTTAAGGCTGGGCTTCCCTGGTGGCGCAGTGGTTGAGAGTCCGCCTGCCGATGCAGGGGACACGGGTTCGTGCCCCGGTCTGGGAAGATACCACATGCCGCAGAGCGGCTGGGCCCGTGAGCCATGGCTGCTGAGCCTGCGCGTCCAGAGCCTGTGCTCTGCAACGGGAGAGGCCACAACAGTGAGAGGCCCGCATACCGCAAAAAAAAAAAAAAAAAAAAAAAAGTGGTTTAAGGCTATCATTGTAATTAGGCTTTACAAATCATGGACATGGCATCACTTACTCCCAAATAATTAATCAAAAATATAGACAAATTTTATGTACAAAGGTATTCATTTCAACGTTGTTTAAAACAACAGCAACAACAAATCTGGAAACATCCTGAATATCAAAACATGGTAACAACTGAGTAAATGACTGTACATCATACAATAGAATATGATGTACATATTACAACAAACTTTTACCAATATAATTATTTAATGACATGGGAAAAGTACACTTAAAGACAGTATGTTCTTTATCATGTTTAAAGTATATAATTTATGGCCTTGCTCAAACTTCAACCCCTTAAAAAAGCCTTCCCTGACCACTGGTTAAAACAGCATTTTGCTGCCACTTTCTTTCCTTATACCCACATCTTTATACTTTTTGTAGTATTACCACCTCCTGAAAATTATTTGTATTCATTTCTTTATTTACTGTCTTTCTCACCCTACTAGAATGTAAGCTCCATGTAGCTGTATCCTGCCTGTTTCTTTGCTGCTATATCCCACAATGTCTAGAAACATGTTTAGTGCATATAAGGTGTTCAAAATGAAATTACTGAATGAGTATGATGTTTAGAAAAAGGCTGAGAACAACTACACTGAAATGTTAACAATGGTTCAATTTGGTGGAATTATATGCCATTTTACTTTCTCTTTATGTTTTTTATCCAAGATTTTCTTCAATATTACTACTATACTTCAGGGGAAAACCAACAAATGGCATAAAAATAAAAATGTAACATTGAAATTACCTGGAGAGAGAATAACAATTGCTGTAAGCAGAGCATACTCTTCTTGAGTCATTTTCAATTCTGCAACACTTTTATAAAAACTAAACATAGGTGTTATATATTCATCAGAGATACCTATGGGGGAAAGTTGAAAAATTGCAGAGGCATAGTAAAATTTCTGAATGACTGAAAAGTGTAAAATTACAAACATTATATATATATAATGTTATGTTAATATTATGTTAATATTTATACCCATATGCAGACATTTGATAAATGTCCCAGCCACATTTAAATAATGACTATATATTAAATGTCCCAGCCAAAGGTAAGGCATTGCAAAGAAGATCAGTTAAAATCCTCAAAATATAACCTAATCAGCAATTTGTATGCCTTTGATTTTGGCAGTGCCTTTGTTTTAGTCACTACTGTGTAACAATAAATGATAATGTTCTTGAATTGCCAAAAGAATCTCTGAACTTCACCATGCTCTAGATGGGCTTTAGTTAATCTTTTTAACATTACTATCTATAATCAAGACATAGACAGCATCTTAACCAACAAAAAATTATTGTTCTTCAGTCCAGAAATATAAACTCTACTTAATACATTGGCTAGAATTCTTATCAGAGTTCTGATCTCTCTCTGAAGTACCAAACCTGTTTATCCATTGCCTACTAGGCAATGGTACTTGGCCCTTCTCTTCAAACTCAGTGTGTCCAAAATCAAAGACGCCATGTATAGAACTAAATTCCCTATCTTCCTCCAAATCCACTCCTTTCCTGATGTTCCCATTTTCAGTGATTGGTATCCTCACCCATCCAATTGTTGCCACCTGACAACCAAGATTCAGCCTTCCTCTAATTCAGTCCAGTGCCTGGATTGAGTCAAGTCCTGCGTATTTGACCAGCTCTCACTTGGTGCTCTCTCCCCTCTTCACTGCATCTGGTTGACCTAGTTTAAGTCTTCCTTTCTTTTCACCTGGATTACTCCAATTGCCTCCTTACTGGTCTTCCTGTTTTCAGTGTGGTCCTCTTTAAACCATTCTAGAATCACCTTTCTAAAATTCAAACCACACCCTGTCTCCCTAATTCTTACAAACCTTCAAAAACTCTCTATGGCTTTTGGCATAAATGTTCTTCCTTTTTACATAGGAAACTCCTGGACCCATCCCCTGCCTCTCCCACCACCCAATACTCACCCACATGATAGCAATAGGAGTTCACATTTACTGAGTGCTCATTATGTACTAGGCACTGTTCTAAGCACTTCTTATGCTAGAACTCATTTAATCTTTCCAACACCCCATGAGATAGGTACAGAGAGGTTATGTAACTTGACCAAAGACACACAGCTGGTGAGAAGTGTTACCAAGATTCAAACCAAAGCTAGTAGGCTCCAGAGTCCTGGCTCTTAGTTGTGACTAAGGGGTACTATCTTTCTATCACACAGCCTATACTCCAGCCATGTTCAGGCACTTGGAGTTCCCTAAACAATTCTTATTGCCCAGTTTTGTACATGTTCTCTCTACTTGGAATATCTTCCTTCTCCTTTATAACTTACTCCTCTTCATAATTTAAGATTCCTTTGTGCCACTTCCTCCAATCATTCAACAGCTATTAGTTTGGTGCCTGTTCTGTGCATGGCTCCACTCCAGAAAAGCTTACTGGGGAATCTTTGACTGGGGAATTTGGAGAAAAAAAAAAAAAAAAAAAAAAAAAAAAAAGGTGTGTTGTGATTTATGGATGAATTAAGATGAGAATGAGTTTCCCAGAATTGGTCCACACTAGAATAGACTACTCTATTCCATCCCAAGCCCGACCTCAAAGCCTTAGAGCTTCAGTTGAAACACACCAGAATAAAGTTGGATTCCAGATGCTAAAGAGTATAATTATCATCTAATATTATACTTCACAGGATCAGAAAGCCTGAATCCTCACCTTTAGATGAATCTAAAGAATCTTCTCAAACAGAATCCTTGGCCTTTCTCTCTTTAGTCAAAGTAGCACACTTTCTTCTCCTTTGACGTTTAATCAACCCCAGTTGGCTCTCATAACGACAGTGTCTTTGTTGAGCAACTTGGGGATGACACCATGTGGAAGATTGCCCTCTATCCAGCTGTTACAGACTGAACTGAATACCCATGACCAAACTAGATACAACTTAAAATGCAGAGGGTTGGAGTATGCGAGGCTGGGACTACTAGTCCCAGTTTCCAACAAACATAGTGGTTAAGAGGTAGTAAGCCTGAGTTTAAAAGCTGACCTATGACTTGATCTTGGGCACATTACTTAAACTCTTTAAGCCTCGGTTTCCTCATCTGTGAAATGTGAGTTATATCAATAGTATTATATGAGATAATATATGTAGAGTTCTTAGCACCATGCCTGGCTCATAGTAAACTCTCAATAAATGTTAGAGCAAATAATCATAAAAAGAACTATTAATGTTGTTATTCAGGAGAATTGGGTCAACACATTAGTTCCATCTTAACCTTCGATTAAGCCCATGTACTTTTGTGTTTACAAAGCTACATTTTTGTTTTTGTTTTGTTTTTGCATTCTGCAGTTTGCTAGGGATGAATACAAATTGGCTGATCAGTGATTTGCCTCGGTATTTTTCTAAGTATTAAAGCTAAGCTAAGATCTGTATTTTTTAATAAAGCTATTCTTTTTCATCTTCAAAAGATGGCAGTGTTCAATAGTTGGGTATTACACCCGTTAATTGTGGTTACCTAAAATAATAATTCACGACTGTGTCATGATTTTAAATAGTATATAAGGGTTTGGAGATAAGATTAAAGGCAACAGATTTGAAAATATTTATGAAATCATCTTTGACTACCTAATTTTCTATTTTATTTGTTTTTCTAAATCCTCTCTCACCCTCCAAAGATGATACCTCCATTAGCTATCTAATTGCAATTGATAATTTTTGGAAAAAAGAAAAACGGGTTAAAATGTTTATTACAACTGTTTGTCTTGTGCACCTTGTAAAGAACAACAGTGAATATAGAGAAAATGTAGAAAATAAATAATAGAAGAGTTTAAAAAAATTTCCTACAGGATAGATAAAATATAAACCTGCTTTTGGAATTAGAGTCAATAATCAGAATTAATCACACCAACATAAACAAAGGGTGTTTTAAGTGTTTATGAGCCAGCAATTTCTAACGGAAGAAATGTGACAGTAGCATCGTCCTGAAAGGGCAGTCTTTTCCTGTTTTCCTGTTTACTCCTCCTTTCTGAAACTTACTCTTAAGTCCAATTAGTTGATTTTTGGTCACAAGAGGGGGCTATTTTCTAACTTAATCACAAAGACTACCATGGAAATGTTCAGTTGTAAAAAACCATTGTTTCTGCTCCTGTGTTTCTTGTTTGCCTTTAAAAAAAAAAAAAAAAAGGTCTGTGATTGATAAATTAATTGTCCAGTGATAAGAAATATTCTCTGAGAGAATAACCATGTGATAGAATTAACACTATGCTCTTTTAAGTTATTTTAATTGGGGACAAAAATAAAGCCAAGATGTGTATGTGTGTGTATTATACACAAGTGCACATATACAAGGCATCCTTGTTCCGCTAGGACACCCTACCCATGTTTCAGGGCCAAGTTCAAATTTTGCTATCTCAGTGGAGCTTTACCTGTCACAGTGAAGCAGAATTAGTTGCTCCCTTCTCTATGTTCAATTCTATTGCACCTCTCACAATTCATATCTCTCGCTCCCATTAGAGTGTGAAATACCACATACAGTTTATGAGAGCAGGAGTCAACTGTGGTATTCCCAATGCCTGGCAGACTGCCTAACCAATAAAGATGTTTCTTATTCCTCTCTGTATCCTTAGTAACTAGCATCCTGCTGGAGACAGAGTAGGAGATTAATAAATGCTTGTTAAACTAGGCAATGTTATGTTTTGTTTGTTCCTAGCGATGAAGGTTACATAGCTGTGAGATGTGCTAGGGGAAAGGATGCCATTCAGACAATGGAAACATTCTCTTGGTGCTAAGAGATTGGACCTTGGCCTCTGTTTCAATTGCTAGCCTCCACTCAGTGAGTCATTTGTACCATACTGTTGGCCTTGAGTAAAAAGCTGCCATCACATTAGCAATTCAAAAAATAACTGCTTTCAATGTAAAATATTTAAGATATTTAATAAATAACATACTTTCCAGTAGTCCTACTGGCTAAAATTTATCTTAGGATAATGATGCTTAAGAGTTGCCAGGATTTGGACTGTCAAGTTTCAGATTGATCTCAACCAAATTCACCAATTTTTGTGTGCCTCATCTGTGCCAGGCACTGTCATGGTGCTCGAAATAGTTCTCAAACAGTTTACAGATTAATGGAGAAGGCAGATACATAAATAAATACATAATGTCCTAAACTGGACAAGTACAGAAGGCTTGGGGAATACTGCTGAGGGGCAGTGGAAATACTGATGCTTTTATTACTTTAATAATCTCTTTTACTTTGAAGAGGTTTCGTCCTATAATTTGACTCCCAAATTTGTCCATGCCAAAATTACTGTGTGACAACTTTAAAAAGCAACATGAGAGTTGGTAAGAATTCTGATTCTTAAATTAAACTTTCTCATAAATATTGTCATTTGTTTCTGTACATTTCCAACATTTCTTTCAAAAACTGTCTATGAACTGATAATCAGCTTATATGGGCTTCATCAGAGAATTTAGTTCCTATTGTTTTCATTTTGCACAAATTGCCAAGGTTAAAGCAGCAAAATCATATATATCTAAAGAGCAGAAAAAATAAGCACAATATACTATGTACAGTATATTTTACTATCTACTGCAACTTTATCACTCTAATAAGCATCTCTCCTTCCTCTGACCTCATTGTCTTTATTCATTTTATCATTTGCTTAAAAGCAATTTCAAATTGCTAGCTGCTGCTTATGCTTTCTCACTCAACCAAAAGGCAGGAACCATGTCTTACTGGGTTTTAATATTCCCTACCAGCTGACAGTTGGGCAAATATAATATCTTAGTGAGTGACAGGTGCAATGTATAGAAATAGTACTGGGCTTTGAGTAGAACACCTGTGTTCACCTCCTGGCAGTCTACTGATTAGCTGTATGACCTTGGGCAGGTCACCTAGCCTATCTAAACCTGTTTCCCCATCTATAAAATAGGAGCATAGCACTCACATTTAGGGGGCCATTGGAAATACCAAGGAGATGATGCATGTAAAAGCAAACCATTGTAAAATCACAAGGTATACTTTCATCCTGATAAACACTTACTGAATTGAATATTTCACTCATGTCTGTTGCGGGGAATGAAAAAAGGCCGAAAAATACTATAAATTTCAGAGGTTATTTGTATTTGAATTGAACATAGAACAAGTTGTTCTGTTAAGTCTAATTTCCTTAATGCTAAAATGTAAACTCATTCAGTGTTAGAAAGCCCTTTTCAGTTCTATCATATTTTATGGTATCATATGATTATTCCTATATTTATTAAAACTTCCAGCTTATAAATGAATTTTGCATAATACCACATTAGGAATAAAGAAATTGATGCACTAGAATTATGTAGAGACAACTCAGCCACAGGTTGTATCAGATATGTGTTCTGAAGCCTCAATTAATATAAATAAACCCTGTAACCCTCACTAAGTAAATGTGTCTCAGAAGACAGTATCTTTGTCTATATGATGGGATTTGATAAAAGCAAACAAAAGAGTATGAATTTGAAGAACAAGAAAAGAAATTTCACATGATGTTCTTTAAAGAGTTCTGTAGGCAGAGGCTTCCCTGGTGGCGCAGTGGTTGAGAGTCCGCCTGCCGATGCAGGGGACGCGGGTTCGTGCCCCGGTCCGGGAAGATCCCACATGCCGCGGAGCGGCTGGGCCCGTGAGCCATGGCCGCTGAGCCTGCGCGTCCGGAGCCTGTGCTCCTCAGCGAGAGAGGCCGCAGCAGTGAGAGGCCTGCGTACCGCAAAAAAAAAAAAAAAAAAAAAAAAAAAA
>NW_006792108.1:564727-612445 GCF_000442215.2 Lipotes vexillifer | reverse complement strand
CACAAAAAAAAAAAAAAAAAAAAAAAAAAAAGAGTTCTGTAGGCTTAAACAGGGTAACTTTGAAATGTTATGTTATTCTGGAATTAAAGGTACAACAGAAATAAGAATGTGTTATATAAAAATAAGTTATTCTGAAAGGTCATCTTGCAAGATCAGGTTTTTCTGTGGTGTGGGGAAGAGGCAATGTTCTGAAAATCCACTGGGAGAAGCAAATTCATAAATATTAATAAATGGAAGCATCATTATAGATAATAAAATACGAAGCAGCATGTGAGTTTGGATGGTTTTTATTGTCACAATATGTGGTTGATGTTTGGGTAAAGTATCTTATTATGAGCTGGAGGCATTTTATTCATACAGATTGTGTTCTGGAAAACTTCATTCTTGAACTCATCTGAAACTTGCAGTATCACAAGTTCTGAAACTTATGTTCTCAAGCAAGGTTTTTTCTTTTTGATCACTACATATTTTTAACCTGCAAGACCCTCATGTCTTCTCACCTAGTTATTGCATTGGTCTCTTTATAGAGACGTGCCTCTTGTCTCAATTCCTCTAAACCTTCCTTCACATTACTGCTAGAAAGGTCTTCCACAGTACTGCTATGGTCATATCATAGTTGCTCAGAATATTACCAAGAATCCCCATTATATAAGAACTAAAGCTCCTTTTGTGGTATTTGCCACCTTTAATAATCTAGTACTCACTACATTTTCAGCTCCACAAATATTATTTTCCAGCAATATCAAGGTATTTGTGAGTCCTATACACAGATGCTCTCTCATTTCTCCACATCTTTGTACCTGCAATTTCTATATTATTATGTTATAATGGTTATATCTCTTGGAATGCCTTTCTCAGACTTTTGTGGCTTGACAAGTTCTTAACTTGTTCTTGACAAGTTCCGTGGTTCAATTGTCAACTTTGTATGCCTTTTGTGACTCACCAAGTAGATTCACAGGAAGGCAGGCACATCTTTATGCTTCAATTTCATTTTATATACACATGCCTTATAGTCCCTATTACACTGCACATTGATTTAGAATCACTTGCTTGTACACCTTCCCCACTAGTCTGTGAGTTCCTGGAGGACAAAGACCGTACATTGTCATCTCCATACCCTCCCTGTCACAGTATTCCTCCATAGTAAGTAAAATTGTGTTATTCATTCATTATTTCATTTTTATCTCTTGAGAGGCAGTAGAGTATAGTGGTTAATATATATGGCTTCTGAAGTCAGGCTTCATGTCTGTCTCTGGAAAAGTTATTTAACCACTCTCTGTCTCAGTTTTCTCATCTATAAAATGGGAATAATACCAGAACTTACAGGATTTTTATGAGGATTTGATGAACTAATACATATAAAGTATTCAGAACAGTGTCTGAAACCTAATAAATTATGTATGTATAAGTGTTGCTATTAGTATTATTTCTTATTTTGCTTTGCATCGAGATGGATAATAGTTTGATATATAGTCATTCATACCTGAAGATTTTGAATAAATGAATCTTTTTCTAGACAGAATAATCCCAGCTCCCTTATGCTATTTTAAAAATCAGACTAATATTCCAATCTTTAAAAAATTTCTCCTTTGGTCCTTCATCTTAATGCAGTGAAAAGAGTATTTTTGGTATTTTGCTATTACAACAAGAATTTTTGAACCAAGTCACTAAATTCTCATCTATTCTTTTTAGTTTCGTTCTCTATGCTAGTCACAGTGGGCATATAACTGCATAAGATAGGCAAGAGGCCTGCCTTCATGGGATGTACAAATTCTTACTTGCAGGAACAAACTTTTTACCATTAGCCAAATTACTTACCACTCTTTCGAATTCTCTCTTCCAATAGGTCAGCATGTCCAGCTGGAAGTTTCTTACTGAAAATCTCAGCTGAACGGAGAAACATAGCTTCAACCGCAGACCCTTTCAGCAAAGCAATCTGATCTTCATGGTCCAATGTCTGAAACCCTGAGTGAAGATGATAATCAAATCAGTATCAAAAATTGTGAATGTTGTATAACAATATTTCATCATCACCATCATCCCCATTGATAAAACCTTTCCATAAAGTGATTTTGTAATTGTTTTAAGATTGAGCAGTTAAACTGAGTCAATAAGTATCTATTGTACTCCCCCAAATAGAAGCTGACTTTTATCTTCATTGAGCAGGATTTATTTAACAAGTCCAGACTAAAGAGGATATCAAGTCCATACCAAATATGTATACTTATATACTATAGAAGACACAGGCTGATTCAGATGAAATATTGGAGATAAAGTAGATTCTCTCTGAGCCATTATTTTAGTCATATCTTGTCACATCAGAGAGGGTCAACTCTGCAGAATGGAAGCATCCACAAGCCAGAAAACATTTTACATGTATTCAGAGGTTTAAATGAATATTTGGCCAACTTGTGAGTCTTTAACCAATGTGAAGAACGGGTAGCATTCCACCCTGCCCGCCAAAAAACCAATCAGGGCCATGCTGAGGTATCTGCTCTGAGCTCAGCACTGCACATGTGGGGTAGGGAAAATCAGAGACATATGGGAAAAAACTGATGACCTGAAGAAATATAACACTGCCCAGAAAATCCAAAGTCCTTATGCAGGCTTATATGCTATAGTCCCCAGCAGCCTCTCTGACCTCACTTTCTCCTTCATCACCTCCTCCTCAGTTATTGTGCTCCAGCCACACAGACCTCTGGCCCTGTGGTGAACACACAAGTCTGATTTTGCCTCAGGGTGTATGCTCTTCCCCAGCTATCCCCACTCCCTCAGTGTATGCAGGCCTCTGCTTCAAGGTGACCCTACCTAAAATAGCACTCCCCAGCACTCACTAGTCGCTACCTGTTTTATTTTCATTCATAAAACTTACTACTGCCAGACATGATACTATAAGCTTATTTGCTTATTTGTTAATTATCTGCCACCTCTCCTGGAGTATAAACTTCTTGGGGACAGAAACTTTGCCTGTTTTATTCACTTTTGTATCCCAAGTGCCTGGCATATAATAGGTATCCAAGAATGATTTGTTGAATAGTGACTATTCAGCAAGTTAATAATGACTAAATGAATGAAATGGAAACAAACACAAATTTACATGCATATATGTACACACAGACACAAAAACACAAATGGAGATAAACTAATGCCATCAGGGTCTAAATGCCCTAGAAAAACATTAAATAACAATGGAGTTCAGAGAAGAGAGTAATGCTAAGGACTAAAAGTCACTACCTTGATGGTAGGCATTCAAAAATACTTGCTCAATGAATAAATGAATGAATTGAAGAACAGAAAACATAGCAGGAGTCCATTAATGGTGAGTACTTAAATAAATTATGGTAGATCCATAGGAGGGCAGTATAAAATAAGGTCTCTAAAATCAGATTGCCTAGAATAAAATTCTGTCTCTGACACTTACTATCTTTGTGGCCTTGGAAAACGTACTCAATCTCTTAGTGTCTCAGTTTCCTCATCTCCAAAATAGGGATTATAAAAGCACCCACCCCTTAGGATTGGCAGAAGTATTAATGAGGCAATCATATTAAATGCTTAGTACAGTTCTTGACATATAGCAAATACTTAAAAAATGTTAATTATTATTACAATGGAATACTATGCAACTGTTAAAAGCATGAGGCTGATTTACATATATGGGAAGATGTTAAAGAAAAAAAGATACTATATAATCTCATGTACATGTTTAAAAACAATCTGTGTATGTGTATGTGTGTATAGATTAAAATATATGAAAGAAATCAAACCAGACTTCTGTCAGTAGTTGCCTATAATAAAGATGATACGGATGGCTGTGAAGGGGACTTTAACTTTCTGGTCCATACATTTCTGCATTGTTTGAATTGCATGATTGAATTACTTACAATGGGTACCAATTTATTTGGAGTTTTGTATACAAAACTTTAAAAATGGGGTGAAAATTTCTTTCTTTTCCTGCCTGCTGAGGCTGCCTTCCGAGATGGTCCAGCTCTCTGAGGCATGATTTTAAGGATGTTTGGAAAGGTCTCTGGTAGGACTTTTTTTTTTTTTTTTTTTTTTTTTATTCAAACAGAAAGTCACAAAAATTATAATCATCCTCATCAGTTCACTCAGTCCCATGTAATTAATTTTTTATCTTGATCTTTTGTTAGCACTTTTATGAATTCATCAGTTTTCCATTAGAGTTCTGAAAATGCTTATTCATTCAGTTCAGCAGTATCTGGTAGGACTTTTTATCAAAGTCCATTGATCTAAATTCAACCCCTATGTTGATAAGCAAATATTTAAGTCCCTTTCTATAATTTGCATTTTCCCCAAGTATAAAATCAGATCGTGAGAGTAAAGAACAGGCTTTTTCAATCTATACTCCCTGTCTCCCTCTACCCAAGATTCTGAATCACTCTTTTAGAAGGTATGCCCCTTTGTTTCTCTTCCTAAAATATAACCTAGAAACTTAAATCAGTCCTAAGTCTCATTTTCACCTCAGTGTCACAAATGCCTGATCAATGAGAGCAGCAGAACATCTTCTCTAAGTAGCAGCTCTGCATTGACCATCTCTTTTCCTGTTGATAAGGAATAACCTTCCCCTGTTCTGAGAACTTGAGTCTTTTTTTATGACTCTTCAAAAAGTCACTACCTTAGAGAACCTAAGAGCTCCTTTGAGGGCAGGAGCCATGCTGAGTCTCCAGCACCCTGGACAGTGCCTGGCACAGGTTATGCTCAATGAACTGCTGAAAGGAGTGACTCAGCTGGGTCTCTCACAAAACACCCTTTCCTATTGGTATTATATATCACTATTATTACTATATATAATAATGTTGTCATTTCTATAATTATTGTTAAAAGACATTTTTTTCTTTCTCAAGGTTTTCTTGCCTTTTATTTCCTGCTGCATTTAAATTTTTTTCCTTCTACTTTACTCGTTAAACATGCATTAATTGTACTCTTTCTCTCCCTCAGGAAATAGGTTAGGCACTGGAAACGAAGAAGTGTGTAAGATATTGCCATTGCTTTCAGATAAGCTACCTTCTTATGAATAAGATACTTTTTCACCTTCAGTTATTTCCTGATTCAATACCAACTGACCATTTGAACTGAAAAACCTTTTCCCATAAACAACCAAGAACATCACATTCTCCCTTTCCCAGTTCTCCCCCCAACAGTTATTACTCTCGTGTAATCTTTTTTTAAATCATGATTGCCTTCAGCCAAATTAGCATATAACAAATTGTTTCTCTTTCATTGTTAATAAATAAATGAGAGAATATTAATGTTTCAATGATAACAAGAACTTTCTCCCCACATCTTATGACTTTTATATAAGCTTATGTCTATCCATGACACATTTAATAAAATAATAGCATAATGCTGACAAAAGAAAGCAAATTAAACTAATTACAATCCTACATCAGAAGTCACCTTCTGTAATTGAATATTACAGTGTTTTGCTGCTATACAAGATATTTATTATACTCTACTAGACCATGGATTCTAATGTACTAAAATATTTTAAAAACACTGCAACAACTTAAACCTATTGGCTTATAGAGCATTGATAATATGGCTGAAAGAATGGGGGAGGAGTGGCCCTGGGAGACAAGAACCTTGAATTCCACTTTCTGTACTGGCACCATCTGAATGACTATGGATAAGTCCCTCTCCCTCATCCCATACATACACTTGTTCATCGAGCCCTACCAATCTTTGAGTCTCTCTTCATTTTGTTTCCTCTTCTCTCTCCCACTGTTATTGCTTTATTTCAAGCCCTCTACCTGGACTGGTGCAGTAGCATACTAACTGATCCTCCCTGCCTGCAGTCCCTCCTCATTCAAATCCATCTTATACAAACCCAATAAAGCCATATATCTATAACATAAATCTCATTATGGTCCTCTCAAAATGAAAAAAAAAAAAAAAGCCACCAAAAACTTCTTACCATCCAGGGCATCCTTATCAGTCTGGTACCAACTTGCCTTATGTCTAGCCAAGGAGCCCCCCACAGACATTATTCTATAGCTACACCGAATCTTCTCTTCCATTTCTAATAATCCTATTCTTGTTCATGCCTCATTACCTTTCCACAAGCAGATCTCTCGACTTGGAATGCCCCTTCTCTTTCGTACCACTGGGAAAAATCATTTTTTCTTTTACACTCAAATATGATTCTTTCTGAAGCCTCACTGTCTTTCTCAGATACAATTAGGAATCATTTTCTCTCTGTTCAACAGCACTTTGTATACATGGTTTTTTGGTTTTTTTTTTTTTAATTTTAGCCTTTAATCACTCTCCTTGATGGTAATTGCTAGGTACTTAGCATAGAGTACATTTCAAAAAATGCTTATTAAATGAATAAATGGATGAATGACAACTTTGGAAAGTCTCAATTTTTTAACCTAAATTTGCAGAATTATTATAATTTAAAATATCCCATCTGGCTCTAACATTTCGTGTCTATAGTAATTAGACACATTAATTTAAAGCAGATGTGGGGGACTTCCCCGGTGGCGCAGTGGTTAAGAATCCACCTGCCAATGCAGGGGACACGGGTTCAAGCCCTGCTCCGGGAAGATCCCACATGCCACGGAGCAACTAAACCTGTGCACCACAACTACTGAGCCCGCGTACCACAACTACTGAAGCCCACGCACCTAGAGCCCGTGCTCCGCAACAAGAGAAGCCACCGCAACGAGAAGCCCGTGCACCGCACGGAAGAGTAGCCCAGGCCCGCCACAGCTAGAGAAAGCCCGCGCACCGTAACAAAGACCCAACGCAGCCAAAAATAAAATAAATAAATAAATAAAATTTAAAAAATAAGTAAATAAATAAAAAGCTATAAAGCAGATGTGGCATTATTCCCTTTTTACAATGAACAGACCCTGCCTCTCAATGTCACAAGAATATTGTACAGTGTAGTAGAAAAGTAACTACATGTAAAAATACCTGGAAGTTTTTTTGTGAATTCTACGAGAATCTGTACATGACTGGTAGCCATTTCAGTTAAAATGAGAAAATTTTCTTCTGCACTGAATTCTTCTTTTAACTAAATTTTAAGAAAAAAGCAAACGATAAGTAGATAGAAGGGGAAATCAATATAATATTGTTACACTATAGAACCATATTTAGATAATGAATTTTAAGACCCAGCTCAAATTTTTCAGATCCTTGGAGAACAATTACTATTACCAAGCTAGGTATGAGACTTCTTACTCTTTGTTTAATGCTGCAAAAAGTTTAAATGTACAACTTAAATTCTAAGCCCTAATCATTTTAAATAACATATTCGTATATAAATTTGACCCCCAAGGTAGTAAAAGCTCCAGAAAATATCAACCTTAAACCCATGTAACTTCAGATATTGTACATACAATTTTATTTGTTATCTCCTGAGGCATCCTCTGCTTGCTGTAGGAATCCATGATATAATGAAGAAGATTCTGTTGATCTGGGGTGAGCTCCATTTTCTCCTACACTTGGCAAAAAAACATGAAAGGTGTCAGGGAAGCTGGTTATAAGGCATGTTTCCCATGTGTACTCTCATCTGGAGTAAACCGCTAGCAGAAATTGTTGAAAAGAGCCCTAAATATGGCAGAAACTGTGCATGCACTCTGTTATGATGTGTAATTGCTTCCTCTAGTTCCTTGGGCAAGCCACATCACATTTCACTAAATTTGTCACAAGTGGGTAATTTTCCCATCTATAAAACAGGGATAACAAAATATTCCTTTCATGTATGTCTTGTGAATAAATAATAATCAGGAGATGAAGCCTATCAGGCCTACTACCATAGCAGAGTTGAGTAGTCCTCATAGAGACCATGTGGCCAAGGCCGAACATATCTGGCCCTTTACAGAAATGTTGCCAATCCCCAAAGTAGTGAGTCATCAGTCTGGACAATTCAGACCACAAACACCTCTTTCCCCCTGATTAGCATCTTTTGATGAGTGTGAATAATAGTGTCGACTTGTTGCTTCCTTTACCAAAGTGTTGTTGATGAATCACTATAACAAAGTGATACAGCTGACCCTTGAACAACACAAGGTTTGAACTGCATGGGTCCACTTATACACAGATTTCCTTTAACTAAACGTGTTCTACTGCATTACAGAATCTGTGGTTGGTTGAATTCACAGGGGCAGAACTGAGGTTACAGGAGGGCCAGACTGTGAAGTTATATGTGGATTTTCGACTGCCCGAGGGTGGACATCCCTAACTACCCCCGCAAGTTGTTCAAAGGTCAACTGTACTTTTTACATAAAATTATTTTTTTCTGAAATGAACACAAAATAACGTACTTGCAAAACTAAACATGGATGACATTTTCTTTGTCCGTAGTATAATAAATATTGAGACGGGTGTGACTTAATCAATCATGGATTATAGGGTTTTCAACTAATGGCAAATTAAAATTCCTCCAAATGTTCTGTGAATTATCACAACATGTTTGGCTAAGCATCCAAGATGCTGTTCCTCTATTTTGTCCTGAGTCACTCAAAGGATTTCTTGAGTAATCTGTGACCTCAGGGAGAAGGGCCTTTCTCTATTGACCCACAGATGTGTATTCACCCTGTTTTACCCCTTTCCAGTCTCAGCCTCCCTTCTCATTGACAGGGAAAGAAATGTCATCGACACTCATTTTAGAGCCCAAACCATTCCCACCGGTTACCTCCGGAAAGGAGGAGGAGAATGGCATCAGGGAGATGGAGAACTTTGACTTATTTCACTTCATCCATGTTTACGTAACTGCTATCCTTGGAATTTTTACATGGAAGCATGTATTACTCTCTTGACTAAAAAGCCCTTGATGCACACTTGAAATGAAATTCTGCTTGTGGCTGCGGCCCTGGTGTGAAAGCTCCCCGCCCAAGTCACAGCATCCTAGAAGCTCAGTGGCCGCCGGCTATGGTGGACGCGCTGGCCCGTCATTACCCTGCATGACTTAGTTGTCGAGGTCACTTGTCGCAAGTCACGTCCTTCACCGTCTTCATTAATGGTCTGATCTGCGTGCTGCTTCACGTTTTTCCTCAGTCTTTTAGATTTACACTGAATGTCAGTTAACAAGCCTGAAAACATAAACAGAGAGTCTTCGCCATCCAAGGAAAGTCCTGTTGGGTTTGTGGTCCCAAGGCAGCTGAGGTGCGGTCAGCTCAAAAGGTCTCCTTTGCCATTTAGCACAGAGCTAATTCTGGCCCTACTGACACTTTAAGACTTGGTCTTGAACAAGAAATGTATCTCCTGTGAGCCTCAGTTTCTTCCTTGGTAAAATGAGAATAATATTTAACCCACAGAGTTATCTGTAGATTAAATATCATTAGGTCATTTTTAAAAATGAGCTTTCTGCAAAGAATTTGTAACACCAGAGCATTGTACAAATGTAAGGTATTCAATAAAAAAAGGTGAATGACACTCACCCTCTTCCTGGCCTAGGGGGCCTTGAAAGCTAGTGTTTCAAAACATAGGATTAATATTGTTTTCCATCGATGTTTACATAACTGTACTGTAAGAAGTAGATCCAATTTCACATTAAACACAAAAGTAAATGTGTTGAGTAAAATGATGTCAACATCCTTTAGGGAAAAATTTTAAAGTCCTGTTAATTTTCAGAACTGTATAAATTATTAAGAATATAGTTACAGATGAAAATAACTCCAGGGGACTTTGAAATTTTCTTTTGAATAATCATACAATATCATCATAAATTTACACTTAAACAGAACTATTAAAATAATGAAGAACAATCTCCCATTTAATCTTCCTATTTAACTTCCTTATTCTCTCAATGTTAATGAAACGAAGTTCCAAGAGTTCCTTTGTCCAGGGCATTTACTTTATAGGATCATACAAAAGCTCTTATATCTGTTACTAGGTAAGTTTGTGTTTTCATAAATAACATTATAGACTCTTGTAGGTGGAGTCATGAAAAATGTCCTCAGGACTTTGCTGGAACAGGTTCATATTTAAGTGATGAGGAACATGAACCACTCAGGATCGAAGTAAGTGTTTCCACTGCAAGATTGGATTCCAGCCACAGCCCCTACCGCAGTCTCTTGTTTCATATACGCTAAGAAGAGATTGTGATCGGGCACTATAAAATTTTCATCCATCCAGAGCTGGATTATTTACACTGACCTATTTTTACCCCCCTCCTGCACGCGTTATTTCTTTGGGTCCATCCCAGTTGCCTGCATTTGGGGAACAATAGAACTGGAGTCACCTTCCAAAGGCTTTTATTTCATGTGGCATTCCCTCTCTGAATGTTATCATCCCCTTGGTGACGTTTGTCTATTTGTGTTTTGAGCAGGAATAGGACATATCTCAGAATCTGAGTGGTCTGTAGAATTTGCAGAATGAAAAATTAATATGTTATGTACGAGCATGCATTCCAAATTTTGATGAAGATTATGGTTTCTCACAAAGCCAGCAGTTAATACAGTGTCTCTTTATCTGATCGAAGGACCGAATTATATTAAAACTCGGAGTAGTTAATTTCCTGTGTAAACCTATACAAATTGGTTCAAAGCCGCACTAAGAGAAAAAGGAGTCTTAATAAAATGACTAGGTTTAAAACTCTATTTAGACAATTCAGAGGCAGTTACACCTTATAGAACATGCTTAATTTTCCCCACAACTGTGAATTTTTATGCTGATTAAACAATAAATAAGAAGGATATTAAATCATATTTGGAGGAAACATTTAGACTGTCATTCTTTGTAGCTTATTAAAACATGTTACTTTGACTGTATGTTAACACCATTTCACTTCACGTATAATTCATGGCAACAATGGACAACAAAACACAGCTGTTTCTTTCAGGTGCCTAAGATGCTCTTTAGCTGACAGTTTCGACAATTTCAGTGGTTCATTACCGTTTTCAAGAACTTAGACGGCTTAGTAAGTCTCTTCTTTAATGTGACGTACAATTCTAATCATGTGAGTTACCTGACATCTGCCTCCTTAAGAGATTTTTAGTGGAATTTAATTGCTTGTTGCGAATACCTGTATACATACATTCAGCCAACATTCCCATCTCTTTGCATTTCCTTAGTCGACACTCTTGGCACTTCCTTCGCATGTACATGTCCATCACACAGTTGCCCCCGTTTTTACACTTGTACACGGCATTTTTGGTAATGCTTCTCCTGAAGAAACCTGGGGAAGAAACAGAAAGAAGAGGCTCCAAACAACACACTTGGATTGAGAGATGCCAGAGCATTTTTCTCATGAATCCCTGTGGGGCACCCAGGCCATCCTTGACCATATCGGTGACAAATGTACTTTGGGCTGCGCTGCACGGTCCAGATGGCTGCTGTTGTTAATGATTTATTTCTCAAAAATAAAGACACATTTGAATTATAGCCTCTCTTTGGAAAAATCTTGGTTTGTTTTAAGAGATAGATTACTTCCATTAGTGTATCTTTACTGGGAGACCATTATGTACTGATGAGCTCTAGGTGCTGGTGGTACAGGGGTGAATAAGTTATCACTGCCCTCTTACAGTTTACAGGTTGGTTGAGAACAAAGAGAGGCAAACAACCAAACTAGTGAAATTCCGTGTTCCTGGGCTGTGCAGAGGCAGAGAGGCTGACTGAATGATCAGTTCTGGCTGCAGAGGTCAGACTCGGAAGTGAGCATTGAGGTTTCAATTCAGTACTTAATATACGCAGCTTGGTATAATGATAAACATGCCAACCTTGCTTTAAAATAAACATCTCCCTGGAGAGGATGCAGCCACAGCTACAGCCACTACAGTGCAGCTGCCTGGAGGTGGGGAGGGGACTGACTGGCCTCCTTTCTGCTACTCCTCTTCCTCCTCCACCCATAGACCTGGATGACCATGGTTCCTGACACTTCCGGAGTCGAGGTGGAGTGGTGAATAAGGGTTGGGCTGGGGGAGGCAGGGGAAGAGGTGACAGGAAAGAGCTTACTTGCCTGGTGTTGTTAGAAGCTGGTTTGTATCTAGCAAGTTTTGGAAACTGACTCTTTCTCCCTTGGTTTGGGTTCTTTTGAGAACTCCTCCCATCACTGGGATACTTTCCTCTGCAGTTCCTTGTTGAGGGCAAATATGTGTCTCTTCTAGCCCATGGCTTGCATCTCCTTCTTCAGCATCTTGGAATTTGGCAAATTCACCTGCGTCCTCTTTCTTCTGAGGTCCCTCCACTCCATGGACTCAACCCCATGCCAGTTTTCTCTGCTCCAACAAACTCAGAGAAAACTGCTCCCACCTATCTATGAGCAGTCAGCCACCCACCCTCTTGCCCTTTCAGCTTCTCAGGTGAAAGTCAGACGTCAATCTTTCAGTGTCCCTCAGCTGCAGGGAATACATGTCAATCTCCTTGAGTGATCCTATTGAAGACCCTTCCATTGGGCCTGGGGCAGCAGGGCCTCCTTAGTGTACAGATTTTATCTGGAGAAGGGCGACACCTTTTTCTAATTCTCACAAAAGTCTCATACTTTCCAGCGGTGGCCCCCAGGGGCAGACAGCCCCACCCCACCCCACCCCTTTGCAATGGGAATGTGGGATTCCTAGCACACTAATCACATGTTCCAAAAGCTTTAAAGATCACTCTCTAATTTCCAACTCCTGCTCACTTCATACCCTCAGAGTAAGCGAGGTATTTAACTAGTCCTTAACCACCCACTGCAAGATGGACTCACTTTGGAATGTAGCATCTATTGTCTTCACGCCTTTGCCAAAATTGAGACAGAAGTGTCCTTCCTATTTTATCAGCCTGTTGGAATAATAGCTGACATTTACTAAGCACCCACTCTCTGTTGTTCTAACCACTTCACCTGCATTTAGTTATTTAATCTCCATATCAATCTTATGATGAAGATAATATTATGTGTCCCCATGTTACAGATGAAAAAAAAGGTACAGAGAGGTTAAGTATTTTGGCCATGATAACATGGTTAATAATTGGACTGAAAAGATTTAAATCCAGGCAGTCATGCACCAAAGCCCACGCTCTTAACCACTATGCTATAATTGCCCCCCTTGCATCACAAGAGCGTAGAATAACTTAATCTTAAATACCTACCATCTGAAAGCTGCATCAGAGAATGCAAGGGAGATACAAAGATGAAGAAAACATTCCTTGTCCCTCAGAGCTTCCAACTTAGGGGGAAGACAAAGAAGTAAAATCACAACACAATAAAAATGTAGAGTGACAGGATAGCTAAGTAATAAATTATTGGAATGTAGATGAAAAAGTGATCATTTCATGGCCACACTAAATGCTTGTGAAGGATGTGCCACATTAAAGGGAGACAACAATTCCATCATAGACTTGGAGATTTGCACATTTGTTATGACAATTTTCCAAGCAAAATGTGATAAAAATTGTCCTAGTAAAATAAGTATAATATGACAATTTCCCATCAGCTAAAAGTCTAGTGTCTCGAGGAAAAGGCATTATATGGGCTGGGAATGGCCCTGATTAATTCCAAGTAGGGGGAATCACAGACGGACTCATGAAGGAAGTAGAATTTGAGCTGGACCTCAGAGAATAAGTAGGATTTTGAAACATGGACTTTGAGGGAGGAAGGACAGTCTGGGAGATGAGCAAATGCATGGAGTTATGGAAATTCCAAGGAAGGGGAGATAATCCATCTTGATGGGAGGGTAGAGTGTGGGGAGAATTAGTGGGAGCTGGATGAGGGCATGTAGTGGGACAGAATATGGTTAAATGCCCTTGAACTCCAAGCAAAGAAGTTGAATCTTTATATCAAGTAGAGAGAGAGAAGCCTTTAAAGGGTTTTGGCAGGGGAGGGTCTAACCTAACCTGCGTGTTGGGAAGACTCCTCGGGGCAAGGTCAAGAAAGGCGGGAGAGGGAGACCGGAGACTGGAGGCAAGAGGCTGTTATGGCCAGAGGGTGACTGATGCCTGACCTATATAGGGGGGCGGGGAGGAAACAGAGGAACATTCAGGACTCGATAACCAGCTCAATGTGAAAACAGGCTGAAGAAAAAGTTAGAGATGTCAAGGTTAAAAAAGTCATAGACTTGCTTTTGAATTTGTGAGCTGGTATAACTTTCAGTAGGAATGGTATTACCGTTTTCCTAAATGTCAAATCCAACCACATAAAGTCTAAAAAAAGACTGTGCTTCAGATCAGTGTAGATATTGGGAGTGCAAACACCACATCATGCAATTCAAAAGAAACTACAGACAAAAAAAGAAAGAAAGAAAAGAAAAGAAAAAAAGAACTTTTTCCTGATACCAAATGATTGATCTCAATGACCACTTTAGCTTACTTGAGTCAATCTTCCCACTAATTTTCAGCCCTTCCCAGGAACAATTCCCTCTAAAACCATGATAGATATTGATAGCTCAATAATGAACTGAAATAAAATTCCTTATTCCAGGGTGAGTCAAAGGAACAGTGCTAGGACAGTTCTGCAGGTTTTTTTGCTCTGGTATTAACTGAGAAAGGAATCGTTATCATCTCAATAGCTGAATTAATTAGCTTTCACTCTGAGGTGGCAACACAATATTATCATTCTATCATTTAAATAAGGCTACATATACTGTATTTATACTTATGCAAATCAATCCATACAACATACCTCTGCCTCTATCTTGTGCATATTCAACAATACCCATATCAGAAAAGTCATTTGAAAATGAATGGAAAGGAAATTCACTGAGGAACAGAGGCTCCCTGGTAAACGAAGATGAATAGACAGGGCTGGCATTGCCCTCAGGGGAGTGTGTAGCGCTAGGGGGCTTCCTGGGGTGGCAGGCGAATAAGCTATAGGATGGTAAAATGGATCCCTCAGTTATGCAGAATATTGGACATCCTGTTTTTCTGCTTCTTTATACAGATAGAACCCATACCATACCCTACTCCCAACTCATACATACATATGTGCCCACACAGACACACATGCACATACTGGACTCTAGGGACTGACAGTAGGCCACACATTACTTTGAAATCAATAAAATGTTGGTTGATGTTCAAACCTCTAAGGGTCTCCTGACTTTTTAAACAGCAACAACACATAGGACTGAGGAATTAGTTATCTTAACATCCAATATGGCCTAAAGAAAGTCAGCTTTTAGTTCTGCCTCAGCAGACCATAGAATAAAAAGGACTCCACCACCCACTTTTACAGGACTTATTTTGTAGCAGGCACTTTTAAACACTTTGCATATGGTGTTTCACTTAACACTAATAACAATCCTGTGAGGTAGACCTATTCTTATCTCTCTCTTATAGGTAAGGAGACTGAGTTACACAGAAATTAAGTAATTTGCTCAAGGTCCTACAGATAGTAAATGGTAGAGCTCAGATTTGAACGCTGATAGGCTCAGTTCCATACTCTATGCTCTTAACCACTATATTATGCTGTGACGAAAGAAACGGAAGAACAGCTTCAGGGCTAACAGCACATTTTGGCTTCTGTAAGAAACTTGCTTGCTTGGGGCAGGAAGAACCGGGTTCCTGATTGGCTGATTCAAAATTAAACAGCTCCCTCCCGCCTTGGGAACTTCCCGTCCTGTGAAGGGTATAAAGGCCTCGCCCGACTGTTAGTCGGGGTCTCACTCACTTCTCTCCGAGTGGGACCCTGTCGGGACAGTTTGTGTAAGCTTCTATACTTGTACTTGTATAAATCCTTTGCTAATCTTTCTGCTTGGTGTTGGTGATTCTTGGGTGTCCTTGGTTGGGACACGGGTCGCATTTACCGGGGAACTCGACTCCAGGCGTGTGGCTCCCGGACCGCAACAATGCTGTCCTTCTAGTTAGGAGATTACATTCCTAAAAATTGTCTTTTGACATTAATCTCCCCAAATCCCATTTTGCATGTGAAGTGCTCCACAGTTTCATCCGTATCTCCAAAACTTCTTCAGAAACATCCTATTCTCCCTCCCCACTCCAGATGTCTGCTCCACCTCTGGCTCACTGGTAGAAAACTGCAAAGTAGCGCAAACTAGAGAGAACAGCTGCCAATACTAAACCAGGTAAGCTTTGGCCTCCATCACACAATTTCTTAGACTTTAGGATCTCAATTCCTATCTTTGAGTTGCTTGCTGAAATTTTTAGAACTCAATAATAGACTCCTGATCACCTGGCAGGAGCTGTTTTAGATCGTTGTTTTTGAAAAAGCAAACTCTCAAACTTTTGAGATGCAGTTGATAAAAATTATTCTTGACTATTTAGTTCTTGTTAATGTTGCTTTTAAGGTTTTTTCCCCCTTTATCTGTTAGGGAGCCACAAAAAAAATGTATACCTGATTTTCCAACACTTACTTTTATCACTATAATTTCTAATTATTTTTTCTTAAATAAGTTTAAAAAGAACTGACTTTGAATTATTTTTGGAAGTTGCCTAATGTCACTCCAAAGTAGGCAAATCAACAAACAACTTATTAGTCAAAGGGCATTCATCAAACTTCTATACTCCCTCTGGAAAATAATAACACTGTGAAATAAAAGTTCATTAAAATAACATAGTCTGGGCTTCCCTGGTGGAGCAGTGGTTGAGAGTCCGCCTGCCGATGCAGGGGACACGGGTTCGTGCCCCGGTCCGGGAAGATCCCACATGCCGCGGAGCGGCTTGGCCCGTGAGCCATGGCCCCTGAGCCTGCGCGTCCGGAGCCTGTGCTCCGCAGCGGGAGAGGCCACGGCAGTGAGAGGCCCGCGTACCGCAAAAACACCCAAAACAAAACATAGTCTATAAAAATGTTTGAATACTACTCTGTCAGTGTATCAAAAATGCTGATGAATCTCAGAGAGACAGAAACCAGAGTAAACTTATGAAGAAACATGGCCCAAGACAGGTGCAGAAGAATGCAGGAGTAGGAACAATGGGGAAGTTCCAAGTTCAGATACAAGGAGAGGCAGGTGGCCCTGAAGCGCTGATAGGGAGCATCCTGTTAAGCCAGGAGTTGGCTAACTACAGCTTAAGGACAAATTTGGCTCCCTGCATATTTCTGTGTGGCCCACAACTTGAGAGTGGGTTTTACATATTTTAATGTTTTCAAAAAATCAAAAGAAGAATATTTGTGATATGTAAAAATTACATGACATTTAAATGTCAGCATCCATAAATAAAGTTTTATTGGAACAAAACCAAGATCTTCACTTACATATCTGCTTTTGCACTACAATGGCAGAGTCAAAGAGCTGAGACAGAGACATTAATACTTGCAAAACCTGAAATATTGACTCTCTGGTCCTTTACAGAAAAAGTTTGCCAACCCCTGTGCTAAGCCAGGGATAGCAGTAGTGTTTGCATGCAGTCTCAAGAAATGAATATGAGCCAGTGAGGGAGGAAAATGCCCAGGAGGAACAGGGAGTCCCCAAGCCCAGAAGACATGGACAAAAGCATTCTGTCTAACAGCACATCTTGTCCTCCCTCCTGATGGGTAAAAGCAGGCTGCAGAAACACAAAGAGCATCCTTAGAGAGGTGGGCAAGGAATCTCTTTGTCTACTCAATGATATTACTCTTCCTAGACTCATTTGGGAATTGCCTTTGCGGGCATGTGCCCTGGAGGCAGCCCTGAGTCTGTTTCTCCTTTTGCCTTAACCTATGAACAGAAAGCACAGGATCAAGGTGTAAGACATTGCCAGGTACCATGTGGATAAGTTGATTGGCACAAGCTACAGGTTGATGGTTTTTAAAATCTTTCTCACAAAGATAAAAAATTATTTATCAGCTCAACCACATAACTGAACTGGGAAAGAAAACAAATCTACATGATTTTAGCAACATAAATAAACATAATCACTTTTGACAATTTTTAAAAGGTCCGTTTGATTATTTGGCCTAATGATTTTGAATAACCAAAAAATAAATCACCTCCCACTCAAGCTCAGAATTAAAGGCATTGTAGTTAGCTGTAATTAATCATAATGATGATGATGTTAATAAAGAAGACAGAACCCCTCTCATCCTCTATGTCAGCTCAAGTATCACCACTTTATCTATGGCATACCCTTCATGTGCTCTAGCCATGTTTTTTTCCATTCTGTTTTACATTCTTCACATCACTTATCTGTATCTAAAATTATCTTATAACTTATTGAAGAGTTCATTCTTTTCTATGGATCAAAATTCAACAGATATAAAAGAATATAGAGTAAAATATCTCCTTCCCACATTTGTCCCCAGGACACCCAGTCATCCTTCCCACTGACAACCAATCTTATTTGCTTTTTAATTTTAAAATTATCTCCTTTAATTCTTGTTTTTTGTTGTTACTTTTTATTGGAGTATAGCTGCTTTACAACGTTGTGTTAGTTTCTGCTGTACAGCAAAGTGAATCAACTATACATATACATATATCCCCTCTTTTTTGGATTTCCTTCCCATTTAGGTCACCACAGGGCATTGAGTAGAGTTCCCTGTGCTATACAGTAGGTTCTCATTAGTTATCTATTTTATACATAGTAGTGTATATATGTCAATCCCAATCTCCCAGTTCATCCCACCCCCACTTCCCCCCTTGGTATCCATATGTTTGTTCTCTACATCTGTGTCTCTATTTCTGCTTTGAAAATAAGTTCATCTGAATCATTTTTCTAGATTGCATGTATAAGCAATATTATACGATATTTGTTTTTCGCTTTCTGACTTACTTCACTCTGCATGACAGCCTCTAGGTCCATCGACGTCTCCGCAAATGGCACAATTTTGTTCCTTTTAATGACTGAGTAATATTTCATTGTGTATATGTACCACATCTGTCTCCTTTAATTCTTTTGATTCTGTTGAATTTGATTAAACCCAACTCTTCACCTACTCCATGCCTACACTTGAGTAGCCTCAATGTGCCAGGAAGAAACACACAACAATACTAATAGTTTTATGTGTTCCTGACAGCAAATCTGGGGTGGGGTTTCCATACTGCAGGCAATCCTGTCATGTCCAGCACCCTCTCCTGTCCTAGACTTTGTTACAACTTTTCCGTTTCAACCTCTCAACACCACTTCTCCACCTCTGACTCTCAGCTACCCACTGAGCTTTTTATTTGACTGAGAAAATCGAACATATCAGAAGAGAATTCCCACATGCACCGCCATGAAATGCACCACATAATCTGCCTCCCTTCCTTTTACTAAAGATGGACTGGTCCCCTTCTAAACAAACCCCACCTTAAAATAAAACTCTCCCGTGACCGCCCACCCTTCCATCCATCGCCCTGCTTCTCTGCTCCTCTTCATGATAAGACTCCTTGAAAGAGTAGCCCATGCTGGCTGTCTCTACTTCATCCCCTCCCTTTTCTCTTAAACCCGTGCTGATCAGGCTTTACCCCCACCAGCCACTGAAAAGGATCCTCCACTTTGCTTCGATTCTCAGCGCTCCCCTTCACTGAACCACCATCAGTGTCTGACACAGCTATGTGCTTCTTCCCTCTTGAGTCAGTCTCTTTCACTGGCCCCCACGAGTCCACTCTCTTGGTTCTCCTTCCTCACTGGCCCCTCTTTCTCATTCTCCTTTCTAGGTCATCTTCGTCTTCCCAGCCTCTAAATATTCCAGCACTCCAGGGCTAAGTCCTCAGTCCTCTAACTAAATTGAATCCTTATGTGATCTCATCAACCCCTTTGGCCTTAAATGCAGCTTAAACACACTGATATACTGAGCCCTCTCAAATTTATATCCCTAGCCCAGGTCTCTTTAGTGAACCCTAGATGCACAAACCTAACCACCTACTCATCTTCTCCACTTGGGTATCTCACAGGTACCTTAACCGTAACCTGTCCAGAATGGATCTTCTGCTTTTACATCCCCAATCCTGCTCCTTCCCAGTTTTCCCCTTTCAGTAGATCTCACACCCGTCTCCCTGTTGCTAGGACCAAAATTCTTAGAGTCATTTTTGTCTCTTCTCTTTCCCATTCCACATCCAAACCATCAGCAAATCACATTTTATTTTCTTCTGTCAAACTTTGTTTTACTCACCGTTATACCCTTAGGCCAAGAGTGGTGCCTGTACCTACCAGAGACCCAGTGAATAGCTGTTGAATGAATGAAGGGAGAGAGTCTACACACTGTTAATTGTTATCTCATTAGCTTAAGTAGGTTAAACATTAAATGTTCAATAATAACACATGATTGTATGGTGTACCTCTGAGGTGAACAGTTTTCTAAACTTCGGATAGATCACCAATCAAAACATACCTTTGGCTGGGGTGAAGTGAGAGAGTGGCATGGACGAATACACACTACCAAATGTAAAATAGATAGCTAGTGGGAAGCAGCCGCATAGCACAGGGAGATCAGCTCAGTGCTTTGTGACCACCTAGAGGGATGGGATAGGGAGGGTGGGAGGGAGATGCAAGAGGGAGGAGATATGGGGATATATGTATATGTACAGCTGATTCACTCTGTTATAAAGCAGAAACTAACACACCATTGTAAAGCAATTATACTCCAATAAAGATGTTAAAAACAAACAAACAAAAAAAACATAATTCTGCTTCTTAGCCTCTCCCTGCATCTTTCAAATGAGGTTCTCAAAGTATATCTTTTAAATCCCATATGTACCACAATTAGAAATGAAGATATCTAGATGCCTTGTTTTTCTCTCTGATTAACTATATGATTTGAGGTATCCAATTTTTAATGGTTTCTATTTTGCAAATAAAATTCCAGAACCTACATTCTCCTTTACACTTACCTGACATTTTATAATAAAAAAAATATTATATTAGTTGACAATGTGTATCCTATATTTCCCAGAATGGTTACAGACACAGCTCATCTAAGCCTGAGCACAATTAAAAGTCAGTATAATAGACTGACTTTATTTCATATTTGAGGTTTAAAATTTTTTCCATATTTACTCATGTTTTGTTAAAATGTGTGATAATGGGGCTTCCCTGGTGGCGCAGTGGTTGAGAGTCCGCCTGCCGATGCAGGGGACACGGGATCGTGCCCCGGTCTGGGAAGATCCCACATGCCGCGGAGCGGCTGGTCCCGTGAGCCGTGGCTGCTGAGCCAGCGCGTCTGGAGCCTGTGCTCCGCAGCGGGAGAGGCCACAACAGTGGGAGGCCCCCGTACAGCAAAAAAAAAAAAAAAAAAGTGTGATAATGAACAAACAAGATCTTGTCTGTAAATGTATAAATTTCTATATTTGATGCTGTTCTTTATTTTTAAAAATATGACAGATGTTTCTCATTTCTATGTATGGAAGGGACTGATAACCTTAGTTATTAGACGATGTTTCATTTTGTACACGGTGAATGTTGTTCACTAATTTATAGTTATGACTACTTTTGGAAAGTATGTTGGTGGAAAACACCAGGAGACCATTCTGTCAAACAACCAGTGGGCTTGGATTTGCCATCATCTAGGCTTTGTTTGTGTTTTCTGTGTTAGTGTTTTTCCCAACAGAACTGACTTTTAAAACACTGACTTTCCTTGTATGTACTTTAGTGCTGACTGTCTTTGGAAAGCCACTGACAGCAGGATGCAGGGCAGGATGGTACAGAGGAAGAAGTGTAGTTCAATAGTCCTGCAGATTTGAGTACCAGTTCTAATGCATTCTTTCATAGCTGTGAGATCTGGGCGAATTTCTGAGTGTTGGTATTTTTATTGGGAAAAAGCAGATGATAATACTATCTCAAGGAGCCACTATAAGGGTAAATGAAATAAAGAGTCTCCAGTGGAAACTGTCCAGCCCATAACTGAGAATCATTATTTTCCCCAGTTTGTCTGAGTCCATAAATGTGTATTTTTCAACAATTTTAGGAATTTTAATGTAAAGGATGATTTATCAAGTGATTCATGTGTGATTTATACTTGGTCCCATTGTTCTGGGGTTCGGGGGTGTCGTTTTGTTGTCTTTTGCTTTTCTATCCCATCCCAAGAGGGTAGCCATCTTTTTATGCTCACTTGCTAAGACAAAAGCTGAAGTTGTTTACCTCTAGATAAAGATAACTCTCAGATAGGGCTTTTGTTTTCAACCCCTCATTGAAAGGGTTATACTGCATCATATCAAAGATGATGGAGGTGCAGGTCAATGCTTTTAGAGTTGGGGGAGCAGAGGCAGCTTAGCTGGAAAGAGGTTTGGGGAACTTCACCAGAGCCTGAGAATGGGATGAGTCTCACAGGGTCTCTGAGTATTGGACCAGCACCCATAAAGAGTCTCTAGAGAGGTGACAAATCTCTAATGGGATAGCTCTGAGATGAGGACAGGAAGATACTAATAACCATGACCTTGGAAACCCTGAGTTAAAATACCCATGTCAAAAGGTGGCTGAGTTGTCCACTCTCAAGGGGTCAATTCAAAGGTGAACAAGGAGCATATCAACTAATACCAAAATATTCCACCCTGTGTAAGACCCCTGAGATTTGTGCATGTTCCTGGGGAAAAGAGCATCCCCAAATATATCCCCAGTGGAATTTCTCATCAGCCAGGGGGATTATGAGCCTGGGGAAGATTAAATTTGATTACAGAAATATAGAAATATGATATGTCTTACACTTAGTCCTACCTGTTTCAGTAACAAAGTGTTTCTGAAATGCTACACATAAAGTACATCTAAAATACGGAGGTGGCTATCAAAGGAAAAACATAGAAATGAACTAAATGAAAATGAAAATACAACTCATCAAAATTTGTGGGATATAACAAAAGCAGTACTCAGAGGAAAAATTCATACCATTAACTGAATACATTAGAAAAGAAATACATAAAATCCAATAATCTAAACTTCCACCTTAGGAAACTAGAAAAGAGAGCAAATTAAATCCAAAGTGAGCTGAAGAGGAGAAATAATATAAGTTAGAGCAGGATCAGTGAAATTGAAAATAGGAATACAACAGAGAAAATCAATGAAACCAAAGCTGGTTCTCCAAAAAGATCAATAAAATTGAAAAATATCTAGCAAGGCTAACCAAGAAAAAGAGAGAAGACACAAATTACTAGTATCAGAAATAAAAGAGAGCCATTACTACTAATTCCATGGATATGAAAAGCATAATAAAGGAATATTATTTTAAAAATTGTATGGGGGCTTCCCTGGTGGCGCAGTGGTTGGGAGTCCGCCTGCAGATGTAGGGGACACGGGTTCGTGCCCCGGTCCAGGAAGATCCCACATGCCGCGGAGCGGCTGGGCGCATGAGCCATGGCTGCTGGGCCTATGTGTCCGGAGCCTGTGTTCCGCAACGGGAGAGGCCACAACAGTGAGAGGCCCGCGTACCGTAAAAAAAAAAAAAAAAAAAAAAAAAATGTATACCTTCTCTATATCTTTAATTCTGTGTTTGTAAGAAGGGGAGATGGTTCTGTGGAAATAAAGCCTATCCAAATGATCAAAAAACAAAATGCAAAACACAAAAACACAAAACCATTAGTGGTTATCAGTGGTTGCTTCTAGGGAACAGGACTTGGGGCAGAAATGGTTGGGCAGAGACTTTTCTACCGTTTTGACTTTTGAATGACATGTACTCATTGCTTTGACAAAATGTTCAAGTGACGAAGTTGTCTAAAGGAGTTGAAAGCAAAAATCCGTGGACACCCTCACCCCTACTGGGTATCCTTGGGAGATTGAGGGCAAGGGTAACATCTGCAGGGGTTGGGCTTTTCAGGACTTTAACAGCTGTTTAAACTCCCAGGTAGGCAAACTCCCAGGAGCTGGAGGCTTATACTGACTAGTGGCCTCTACTCACTACTTTCCTATTTATATATTGCTTATATATTTAGTTTAAACATTTTTTTCTTATTTAAATCTAATTTCTATTGTCTTCAGTTTGTCTTATATCATTGCTCTATATTTATTTGAAATATCAACTTTTATTCATTGGAAATCACCCTTCTATCGTTTCCTTTTTCTGTACGTTCTTTTAGATACCACTTTATTGCTTTTGTATTTTCAACCTCTTTTGTTTGTTTGTTTTACTGGTTTCTCTTTTCTTCTATTTTAGCTCAATTGTGTAAACTGTTTTCCTACTTTGCTTTAAAATGGTGAAAGTGAGAGCAGGAATTTCGTTTTGTTCACCACTGTATCGCGTAGGCTTAGAATAGTGGCTGGCATATAGTTGGTACTTAATAATATTTACTGAAAAAAATTGAATTAATTAATTCAAACTCCCAGCAACTAGAGGCTTAATTAGTTAACTAATAGGAAGAGAGATAGTTTTGAAAATAGTGTATGATCCAAATTAAGGGGGCTGGATGAAGAGAAGAATAACAATGATAAAATAATAGGAATTCATCAACAAAACAACAATAGCGAATGTTTTATGAGCACTCAAGGTGTGCCAGGTAGAGCTGGAGGCTTTAAAAACAATGTCTCTATTCGCAAACGAATCAACGGACAAAGGATTAATCTCCAAAATATATAAACAGCTCATGCAGCTCAATATTAAAGAAACAAACAACCCAATCCAAAAATGGGCAGAAGACCTAAATAGACATTTCTCCAAAGAAGACATACAGATGGCCAAGAAGCACACGAAAAGCTGCTCAACATCACTAATTATTAGAGAAATGCAAGTCAAAACTACAATGAGGTATCACCTCACACCAGTTAGAATGGGCATCATCAGAAAATCCACAAACAACAAATGCTGGAGGGGGTGTGGAGAAAAGGGAACCGTCTTGCACTGTTGGTGGGAATGTAAATTGATACAGCCACTATGGAAGACAGTATGGAGGTTCCTTAAAAAACTAAAAATAGAATTACCATGTGATCCAGCAATCCCACTACTGGGCATATACCCAGAGAAAACCCTAATTCAAAAAGACACATGCACCCCAATGTTCATTGCACCACTATTTACAATAGCCAGGTCACAGAAGCAACCTAAATGCCCATTGACAGACGAATGGATAAAGAAGTTTTGGTACATATATACAATGGAATATTACTCAGCCATAAAAAGGAACGAAATTGAGTCATTTGTTAGGACGTGGATGGGTCTAGAGACTGTCATACAGAGTGAAGTAAGTCAGAAAGAGAGAAACAAATATCGTATATTAACGCATGTATGTGGAACCTAGAAAAATGGTACAGATGTACCGCTTTGCAGGGCAGAAGTCGAGACACAGATGTAGAGAACAAACGTATGGACACCAAGGGGGGAAAGCGCGGGGGTGTGGGGATGGTGGTGTGCTGAATTAGGCGATTGGGATTGACATGTATACACTGATGTGTATAAAATTGATGACTAATAAGAACCTAAAGTATAAACAAACAAAAAACAACTAATATTAAACTTTCTTTGGGTTATTTGTATGGAAATATGTTAATATAAATGTTTCAGACATCACATGAAATTTCTAAAAATCTTATATGTTCTGGTACAATATTATAATTCATAATTCTAGTTATTACTTTAAAATGTGTATCTCAGAAATAACTAAATTTCCTTGTCAATTGCATTATTATGAACTTTCATCAAATCTTTAACCGTGGTCATTTTTTTTTTTTTTTGCTTTACGCGGGCCTCTCACTGTTGTGGCCTCTCCCGTTGTGGAGCACAGGCTCCGGACACGCAGGCTCAGCGGCCATGGCTCACAGGCCCAGCCACTCTGCGGCATGTGGGATCTTCCTGGACCGGGGCCCGAACCCGCGTCCCCTGCATCGGCAGGCGGACTCCCAACCACTGCGCCACCAGGGAAGCCCAAACCATGGTCATTTTAAAGTCTTTTGTCATTTAGAGACAGTTCTGGGTGTACTCTGATGCTTTCAGAAAAATGTTCCTATAAAAGGGTTTCATCTTCAAGGAATTCATGGAAAAGACTCTGACAAGTACAGGTTTCTGGTAACTGACTATACTGCTGAACTGAATGAATAAGCATTTTCAGAACTCTAATGGAAAACTGATGAATTCATAAAAGTGCTAACAAAAGATCAAGATGAAAAAAGAAGTAATTACATGGTACTGAGTGAACTGTTGAGGATGATTATAATTTTTGTGACTTTCTGTTTGAATAAAAAGTAAAATCCCGCAAGGACTCAGAGGCAAAAAATATACAAATCAATTTTCACTGCAAAGTAAAGAAGCTGTTACAGTGCTGGATTACTGGACTGAATGTCAATATTATGACATAGTATGAGTGTGTTTCGTGTTTGGTAATTGCAATCATCGTTGCTTTTGTTGTGGTCATCCATTTACAATGCTTGGTGTCAGTTTATTTATCTCTTGTAAAAATAAAATACAGTGCGTGTGTGTGAGTTGTGAAAAAAAAAAGGAAACTTAAAAGAAATAAAAGAACAACAACAAAAAAACCCCACCAATGTCTCATTTTTTCTTCATGACAACCCAGTCATAATAGTAGTAATAGCAGACACTTATTGAGGGTTTCCTATTGGCAAAGACTATGATAATCGCTTTACACACATTAACTTATTTAAATCTACCTCAAAGGGTTTTCTTGAAGATGAAATGAGTTAGTACATGTAAAGTCTCCTGATAAAGCCTGCACAAAATAATCACTTGATGTATGCTATTTCTCTGTCTATCATCATCACATTGCCATCATCTCACCTTCCTCCTCCTCAGCTATATTATTATCCTCATTTTACAGGTACGAAGACTGAAGCCCAGAGACATTAAGTAACTTGGAAGAGAATCAGCTGGGGTTGGAATCCAGGTTATCTGCCTTCAGAGTCCTACTCTTCCCAAGACTTTTATAACAAAAGTCTTCCAATGCAGTGAAATGGTTTAATCCCCACCCCTTGAATCACACTCTAAGATAATTTGACCTATAGAGTTCATTGGGATCATTATTAAATTTTATAAAATCAGACCTCAAAATCAAATAGGATTGCAGTAAGTTTATAAGTAAGTCAGGACTCCTCAGCTCTAACCCATAAACCAAAGGCCCATTGGAAACTCTCTACATCTATCCTACATGTCACAATTGTTTCAATAATTCTAGAATCTTTTCTAAAACTTCAGAACTAAGTCTAATGCTGGTTCACTATCTTATATAAAAATATGTTCAAAGGATGAAAAGTCCCCCATTTGCTCATAAAATGCCTTTTAGACGTTCTACCATTCTTTCCTGGCATGGAGACGGTTGTGAGTGGCATTCACATTGACATATTTGGGAATGCAGCCATTTGAAATATCCAGTCAGATGCAGATCAGTTTTGTCAGTTGAGGTTTGAGGTTTGAATCAAAATTCATCCAGACCTTAGCATATTTCCATATGCTCCACACTGATAACGGAGGCGGAGGGACAGCTCTCGATTTAATCTAGTGCCGAGCAAATGGCTCTCATTGTCACTTGGCATTATGCTTGTGTTCTGCAGTTGTTATTTTTTTAAAAAGTCAAAATTTATCTCATTGATGCCATAAATACCTATAACAAATAAAAGCTTAAGAAAAATTAAAGTATTTCTAACAGAAACAGAGACCAGTGAAATCAGGAAGTTTAACCGTGGTCTTTGTTTTATTTTTAAGTTTTAAAAAATTGGGACTTCCCTGGTGGCACAGTGGTTAAGAATCCACCTCCCAAAGCAGGGGACGTGGGTTCAATCCCTGGTCAGGGAACTAGATACCACATGCATGCCTCAAGCAAGAGTTCGCATGCCACAACTAAGGAAACTGCCAGCCTCCACTAAGGAGCCTGCCTGTCGCAACTAAGACACAGAGCAACCAAAAAAAAGAAAAAATTTCCCGTGTCTGTGTGTGTTTAAAGTATTACGTTCATGCAAGATCTGCAGTGAAGTCCTAAGGCAAGAGAGCTACCAGGATCTTTACATTAAAAAAATCTAATTTAATTCTCACAAGAACCCTGTAAAAAAATAGATATTATTCCTAATTCACAGATTGGAGGCTCAGAGAAATTACGTATTCTGTCAACTTGAGGTTGGCTAGTTGGATTCGTGCGTCCTCTACTGTGAAGGCAGGACAGTTGAACACAATCTTTCCCAGACTCCCTTGCCGCTAAATGTGGATACAATTTAAGCTCTGCCAAACAGATGCCCTTGTAAGATATTTGAAAAGTGGAAGTGAAGAAAGAGCTGTGCTTCTGTTGTTTCTGCTGGCAAGCAGGATCATGGCTTTGCTGTGGCAGCATCTTGTTTTCCATTTGCTAGCTTCCAGGGCATTGAGAGACTAGACACAGGGTATTCATCTTCTGTATGTACAGATTTAGCAGGTACACCATGGCTCTGGAGCCAGTAATTGCAGTGAAGGCAACTTCCTGATCCCTAAAGGTCGACTAAGGTACCGTCTTCCTGGAGTCAATAATTCTTAAGTTAGATTCCTGACCCCCCATCTTCTTGAATAACAACTGCCCCAGCAAACCAGCTCTGCAGCGTGGCTTGGAGCATATCCTCTTGGAGACTCAGCATAGAACCTGTTCCTCTGCCCTTCCAAGCTCTCCTGTACTGATTCTTCTCTGCTTGAAATTTGGTTTCTGCTTTACTTTGTTGAACTTTGACGAATCACTATATTAAGGAACTTGCTTAGTCAGCCAAGAGGTATAGAGCCTAGATTCAGTTCATGCCTATCAAATCCCAGAGCTCATACTCCCTCTGATGGAAAGTTATAGCGTGAAATTCATTTTGTATCTGGTAAGCGCAGATATCCAAGGGGTGTGGGGCGGGGGGATGAAGTTGGCCAAGCTTTTAGGCCTGCCTGGCCCAGAGGCACTGGTTCTTTGGCTTGAACTCTACCCTATTCTGTGCACTTCCTCCCCATTTACTAAGCCAGAATGATTTTCATTTGCCTTCTCGAGAGAACATCTAAAAGGCACAAAGGGGGCTTCCCTGGTGGCGCAGTGGTTGAGAGTCCACCTGCCGATGCAGGGGACGCGGATTTGTGCCCCGGGCCGGGAAGATCCCACATGCAGCGGAGCGGCTGGGCCCGTGAGCCATGGCCACTGAGCCTGTGTGTCCGGATCCTGTGCTCCGCAACGGGAGAGGCCACAACAGTGAGAGGCCCGCGTACCGCAAAAAGATAAAATAAAAATAAAAATAAATAAATAAAAAGCACAAAGGAGCCAATTATTGGCTTTTCAGTCACCAAAGCCTAAGCCCCAAGATCCCAGACACTAACAAAATGTCCCCAAACTGGGAGAGGCAGACAACCAAAGAGTTAAGACATGTTAAGTACGTGAGTAGGTCCTGAACTCTGTCCCTCCCACCCCCTAATCCTCAGACTGAGTCCTGGGATTGGGTTTGCAGAAAGCTTATGGGAACTCCACATCTTTGGGAAATCCTAGAACAGAGGGATTCTTGTGCTCTTTCCTGGGGAGAGTCAGGGGAGGCCCTTGGGATTCCCTGCACCCCACAAGGCACAGGAACGGATGACGTGGCCATGTCACGTCATGCCTGGGCAGCCAGGCATTCCAGGTGACAGTGCGGCAGCATCAGGAGCCCACCCATCTGAGCAGCAGGGAAGCAGGTGGGGCCAGATGGGAAGCAGGGGTGTGCTCAGGATGCCAGGATAGCACCTCAGAGACCTTTCCCACCGGTGAGTGAAGACCAGAGAGAACAGCCCTCAACAGATGCTGGACTATGTTAACAGCACCAAGAACCAGAACCCCACCTCCAGGGCCCAAAAAACTCAGTAGATTCATCCTGAATTGATGAAATAGTTTCCACCAGGGCTTGAAATTGGATTAAATCCAATTATACAAAGAAGGTTATTTTTCTTGCATATATACCCTGAGTGCTGTGCTCTCGCACTGCATAGTTTCCAGTTAATTCTGATACTGACCATCGAGAGTTATTCGTCTAGAACAGGGGTCAGCAAATTACAGCTAGGCCCTGGGCCAAATTTGGCCCACTGCCTGTTTTTTATTGTCCTGCCTATTTTTGTAGGCTAAGTAAAGCCACTCTTACGTGGCTGAGTTTGCAGAGTTGCGTAATCGCAACAAGGCCGCTATGGTGCAAAGCCTACAATATTTACTATCCGTCTCTTTACAGAAAACAATTGCCAAACCCTGATGTAGAACATGGGCCCTGCCTGGCTGTATCTCATCTGCTCTTGCACTCTTGTCCTTCTGCTGTCATCGTGGGGGCAAAGTCTCAAATCAAAATCAAAGAAAAAGCCCTGCCTTTCTCTGCTTTTAAAAATATACCTACGTTCAGATCCAGCTTTTCCTCCCTGAGCTCCCCAGAGAACCGGTTCTCCTTAGACCAGTTTTCTGTCCCCTGGTCTCCTGACCCTGCACTTGCCTAGTAGCTTCCTAGCTTTGACTTCTATTTTCTATCCTTTATGGGCTTCTCATCCTCTGCCTGTCTTTGAGTCGCTGTTTCTTAGGGTTGTCCATGGCACTCTGGTCTCCCTCTACTCACCCGGCCACGTCCCGGAATTCTCAGGAGGACCAGGTTTCACTCCAGCGTTCACCTGAAAGGAGGTGAGCTGGCCCAGGTTACTAACTTTAAGGTTGTATCCCCTTGGCTTGGATAACACCGATACCTCGACACCTAAACGGAGCACTTGATTCTCTTCCTTTGGCCACCAAGTTAGTCAATATTAGCCTTGAACAATAGCTCAGAGAGCAGAATGATCACTTGGTGGTTAATAATAGAGTCTCTGGGGTTAGATTTAGAAGCAGGAGATTTGAAGCTACACCCCTTCTTAGCTAGGAAGCGATGAGCATAGATTTTCATTATGGCATTCCAAATTTACTATGCTTTTATTTATTTACACATTTACTATGTACCAGACACTGTTAGATGCTATGAGGAGTAAAAGAGCTGAAGAAGACACAATCTATGTCTTCAAAGAATTTATTTGTAACTTTTACTCATATAGACTTGGCTCTCCACAAAAAGGATAAGAGTATTTTAAAGGCCATAAACAAGATCTTTGAAATTTTCTTTATAGATCTGTTTTAATTTTTTAATTTGGGGCATAAATACTACTTTGTTTTTTAAAAATCTAATGAAATCACACCAAGTTTTAAAGAGCTGACTAATATACTTTTAGACAATCTGATCACTTGAACTTTCAAAGGTTTGAAATGTCCTTGAGCCATTCTTACGTGGCTGGGTCCCCTGTTTATTTTTATGGCAATCATTGGCATCTTGGAACACCAAACTGGCTCACCATTCAACAGATTCTGCTCCGGGGACAGTTCTTTATCAGCTTTCAAAGTCCTGGAAGCTAATAGAGTGCCTAATACATAGTAGGCATCCCGTGAATATTTGTTGAAAGAACAAATGTAAAATTAAATAGATGAACCTACTAGTCCATTATGTTCTTTCCTCTCAAATTTTACAAACTTATCATCTGTGTCCTGATCGGGAGAATGATCACATAGGGCTTTATATTGAGTCATTTTCATGTTTCATGTGTTATACCTTATCCATCCTAAATGGATTACAATTTCATTGATTTCCCCTACAGAATTGCTCACAGATCTATTTTCCTGCTAAGTGAAATATTTGTTGAATACAGGCTATCATTACTTCCTTTTTGTTTTCTTTTGTTTGTTTTTCTTCCTCTGTCTCTTTCTCAATTAACTAGAGTACATGAAAATGTATGTTAAAATATTTATTGAATAAAATCTTATTCTCCTTGACCTTAACTTTAAAAGAGATGAGTTCAGCAATTTCTCTTTCTTTTAAAAAACAACACAAACAAACAAAACCCACAATCATAAATTCCTTCTAACTATGTGTGAGGTTGTGAATAGGAAAAAGTTTACTTATATCCAAGCTAAATACTCTAATAAGCTTTCCCTAGAAATCTATGACATCCCAATCAAGGAGAAGATGTAGGAAGAAGTAAGAGCTGAGGAGGAGAAAATGGGAAGTTATTTGGGAAAAGGGAAGAATCCAGTTTGAGGGATTTCAACAACCAGTAGAGAAAAACTTTAATAAGGAGAAAACTGCCAACCAAAAGAGGCTTACCTTTGCACCCCTCACAGGTCAGTGCATTATAGTGGTAACCGGATGCTCTGTCTCCACAAACAACACATAGCTCATCCCCTTTTATTCTCCCTGCTGATGCACCCAGTCGGGCCTTCTTTGTCACAGGAATCTCCACTACCTCAGTCTCTCCCTGGTAGAGAGTCTCAGCAGGCATTCGCCTGAGTTCATATATTCCAGGAGAGTACCACTCTTCAGGCTGCTGGGGATAGAAACCCAGGTTGGAATAATAGGAAGATGAGGAAATCTGTGGTTGAACTTGGGGAAACTGAATGTTGTTGTATTGTGAGTATGGTTCCACTTCTAGATTCTGTCCCAGAGGACCTGCTGCTTGTTCTGTTAGTACACCTGAACAAAAGTGATAACAAAACTGGAGTTAATGTCATCATTCTATAAATAAGAGAGGCAGTTTAGCATATGGTTAGGAGTACAGGCTCTAAGGAAAGATTGAAATATTTGAATATTTACATTAAAATTTTAATATAAAATTAACTTTTTTACAGTAAAAGAACTATTAACAGATTAAATGACAATATTAAAAGCTCAGAAAGATATCTGCAACATAGAGGACAGACAAAACACTCATATCATTCATATGTAAAGAGCTTTTGCAAACCAATAAGAAAACATTCAACATGGAAAAAAGGAAAACAAACAAGAATGTTTAAAAGAAAAAGAAAAAAAAGAAAGTTAAAAAAACTATTCAACATGGAAAACATTCAACAATCCACAGAAAACAAAGATAAAGGACAGGCATATATACAAATGCTATCTTTTGTCATTTCTGTCTTACAAAATCCTATGAAGTGGGTAACGGTATTATCTTCACTTAAAATTGAGTAGTCAGAGGCACAGAGTAATTAGACAACTTTATTCCTACACACCTAAGTAGCTGAGATTTGGACTTTGAGTCTGACTTCAAAGCCCATGTGCTGAATTGCTCCTCTCTGCGATAATTTCAAATGTGTGATGCTTTAAAGATTTTCTCTTCCTCCCTCTGTCCTTGAGTTTGTTAGTCCCTTCAATGCCTCCGCTTTCAGGTAACGTAGAGGTAGGCCTGCAAGACTCTGCATGATCTTACCCTTTCTTTCTTTTCCAGCCATTTCCCATGTTCCGACTTCCATATTCCTTAAATATGCCTTGCTGCTTCCAGACTCAGGACCTTTCCCACATGCTGCTTCCTGAGCCTGGAACTTTCCTCAACAGCCATCCCCTCCAAGAACATTATCTCACTATTCTCCACTTACCTCTAAATTTCCCTTTAAGTATAGCTTCTCTTGGGAAGTCTTCCCTAAACCTAGATCCCTGGGTGTCTGAACTCAGTTGTATAGTACTTACCTACCCTTCATGGGCCTCCCTTTACTTATCTGTAAAGAGAAGACTCCATGCTGCATGATGTTATAGTTCTTCTTTATGTCTAAAACCTCTATAAGTGTATGACCAACAGTTTATGGGCATTAGAATTCAGGGCCTTTCTACAACACAAAGTGGAAAATATGTATGTTAAATGCTTGTTTGAAATAAAATGCTTTCTGCATTGATACAGGAAATCACTGATGGAACACAAAGGATACAATATCTGTGCAAAATCAATTTTGTTTCTTTCATGCCCAACTTATCCATATAAAACCAGCACTGAGTCAGTATATCTGACAGTCAAAAAATTTTGGCAGTGGGGCTTTGTCTTATGACTGCAAAATGGAAAAATATAAAAATATGGAATTATTACAGAAAAAAGAGAAGCTAAAATATGAGCAAAATCTTGATCTATTTAATAACTAGCTATGGTTAAAATTTCTGGAGTGAATACAACTGAAAAGAGCTAAAAGCATTAAAATCATTCGTTTCATCTAGATTTTATCCTCCGACCCATCTTACCCTCACTCAACTTCCCATCCCCGCCCCCAGCCCCAGTTTCTCTCCATCTACCGGTCTAGTAAAGTTAAGCAACTTGCCTGAAGTCACATAACCAATTAATGACAGAATCTGGATTCTGTAGAATCTAAGGAAATGTGGAGTTGTTTTCTCCTCACAAGACAATTCCAAGATCTCTGAGCATTATTTCAACAAATCTTTCAATAGTCAAAAGACACAACGGAGTCCCAACTCAAGTCAAATCATGTTATCAATATCTGGAATCATCTCAATTAAAATGGAACGCTTTCACAAAGACATCAATTCTACTATATGAAAACAACACAAAACAGGGTAAGAATATGAGATCAGTACACAATATTATTAAATAATGCCTCTATTCCTAAAGCACATCCACTTCTAGTGTTTCACAGTGTTCCCACCAAATTTCCAGAGTAGAGACAATAAATATACAGGCAACTTAAAATTGAAAACCCCTGCATGGACAACATCCGCCAAAATGGTGGGACGAGAATAACTTGCATGAACTGACTGTGAAACCTTGAACAACTGCCTAACATTTTTCTGTTTCTTCTGTAAAATGGGGCTACTAACACCCAGCCTCGCTGTCTCATGAGGTAATTCTGAGCGTAAGATACAGTTTCTGAGAAAAAGTTTTGATAAGTGCAGTGCCATAAAAAGACATGTTTGTTTCCTAAAGAACCTAGCAAAATCTTGATTGTAATGATAGTTAATCAGTAAATATTAATACACATCAGTCTGTTTTGATGCTATAAGTTATAGGATACTTCTTTCACTCATAAGTATATTGAACACTTACAATTTGCCTGACACTGTCCTAGGTTCCGAGGACACAACAGTGAACAAGACAGATAGAAAACAGATAGAAGAGGCCCCAGACTTTCTCTTGTTTGTGTATTTGGGGTGGGGAGGGGTGGGAGTATGTCAAGGGCTGGGATAAAACCAAGTAAGCAAATACAGAATTTTCTGACAGAGCATAAGATGTGGAGAGGGCAAAGGTAGGTCAATGTTAGAGTGTACTTTCGGAAAAGGTAAATTCATTTCTATTTTAATGCAATTTATGAGTGATTTTTTAAAGAATCAGTTTATCAAGAAATAGGAGAATTTGGATTTCTTTATAACAGAAATTCTCCATGGGAGTTTAGGGAAGAGTTCTTAAATGCGAACACTTGAATGGACTCCAGGAGAGGCTGACACCCCCTGTAAAGGGAAGCAACATTTTTCTGGGTAGAGGGTCATTTGGCAGCATTTAATAGTTTCTCTAAAGGAGTACCATCAAAGGGAAATTTCTGAGATGCAAGCATTCTATAACTTTCAACATGGTAGCCGCTAACCATATGGAATATTGAACATTTGAAACATGGCTAGTAATAATGAGGAAATGAATTTTTCATTTTATGTAACTTTAAATAATTAAAACTTAAAATTAAATAGCTACATGTGGCTAATGACTGCCATATCTGACAGTGCAGATCTAAGGAGTTTGTGACCAGAACCACTGTGTACCCAAATGGGAGAATCAGGTTCGTGTACAAAGGATGGTACTTCTTAATAAACCCACAGTTAGTTTCTGATGAGCCCAATAAAGGGTTCAGATTATATCCAGTTATTCATCCCTGGCACAACGCTGATTCTAGTAAATGTTTCATGAATGTTTGTTGAAATGTTTCATGAATGGAAAAATTGCCTTCTCGGCCTTCCTTTATTTCCCAATCCATGGTTTCTTAACAGATGATATGACTTGGTTTATGAAGTTGTGTGCCATTCCTGGTGCCAGGCCTTTGTGATGTTGGTGCCTCTCCCCACCTGGTCTGTGTAGACAAATCTGGATTCAGTTCGCCTGCAACTTGCTACATGTATGAACTTGGGAAAGACATTGAACTTCTTTAAGCTTCTGTTCCTTCCTCTATAAAGCCGGGATAATATAATACACTACTATGTATAAAACAGATAACTAATGAGAACCTACTGTACAGCACAGGGAGCTCTACTCAATGCTCTGTGTTGCCCTAAATGGAAAGGAAATCCAAAAACAGAGGGGCTATATGCATACCTATAGCTGATTCACTGCTATACAGCAGAAACGAACACAACATTGTAAAGCAGCTATACTTCTATAAAATTTTTTAAAAGAAAAGCTGGGATAATATAGTAATTGAAACAAAATATAATATCTAGGTGAAAGGTTGCAATAAAGATAAACTAAGACAAAGAATGTAAACTGCATAGTGCCTAAGCGTAGACATTCAATACATTTTTGTTGTGGTTAGTCTGTGAACTCCTGGGGAATACATTAGATTACTATATATTACATTCCCTTTTCTCCTTCATTCCTGGCACCTTACAAAAAGCCTGACACAGTGTAAATCTTTAATAAATGTTTATTAAATTGAAACGATGGAAAATTTACTTCCGCAGCCTTCCAACTAATTTCCATCTCTAAATACAGTGTCAGGGGCTTCCCTTGTGGCGCAGTGGTTAAGAATCCACCTGCCAATGCAAGGGACACGGGTTCGAACCCCGGTCCGGGAAGATCCCACATGCCGCGGAGCAAATAAGCCCGTGCACCACAACTACAGAGCCGGCGCTCTAGAGCCCGCGAGCCACAACTACTGAGCCTGCATGCCACAACTGAAGCCCATTCACCTAGAGCCCACGCTCTGCAGCAAGAGAAGCCACAGCAATGAGAAGCCCACGCACTGTAAGGAAGAGTAGCCCCTGCTCGCCACAACTTAGAGAAAGCCCGCATGCAGCAACAAAGACCCAATGCAGCCAAAATAAATCAATTTATTAAAAAAAAATACAGTGTCAGTCATTTTTAAACAACACATTTAAACAAAATAACGTGCTGCCAAGTCTACAACCAGAAATATGTTCAAAATTGTAATTATTATAAAAATGATTTGAGTTTCTCTTTTAGCTGGAAATTCAAAAGGTAAGATTCTATTCTGAAAAAAATATTAAAACAGACAACATTATATTATACTGTTTATGTTTTAATTATAATCTATATTTTACTTCAGAGAAAACAAAGCGGGCTTAAAGGTAAACTCTTTACTTATCTGATTTTCCATTGACTATTGGGAGAAATCTACTGTGAAACTAGTTCAGTAAATTAATGTTTTTTGATCTCTTTTGATTTTTCTCATCACAACACATAGTTTGAAATAAATCTTATATCATTACCCTATACACACTTATACATATGTATAAATAATTGAAACAAAATTTCCGTGAAATAACACTTATCCTTACCTCTTGACGGGCACTCTGACATTTCTATTGTATTCCTATTCTATTCTATTCTAAATTTTTAATGCTGGTCGCAAGTCACAAAATAGATATCATGACCCACTGGGATCTGAGACTTGCCATTTTAAAAACACTGCATGAAAGCATGTACTTTAAAAGGTTTTTTTAAGCGTCCAAGGCATTAATGCTAGAACTGCCTAGTGTTTAACTTGGAAGAATGGTGCTAATTTTACACACTCTCCAGTGAAGAATTATAGGGAAAACACACTTGGATTTAGTCTCAATGAGATACACACCTGCCTGGAACCCTATAGAAATCACACCACCCCAGCTTCTCACCCCAGTCTTCTGGTTCTGACTGAGCCATCTTTGACAGAGATCTGTTACTGGAATCTCAAGCAAAAGTGCCCCATGTTTCCTCAGTCCAGTGGCAGAAGCCCCACCGCCAGCATCTGAGAACCTCCGCCTACCTTTAGCAGGCTTCATGCTCATCATTTCCATGGCAAATCCCAACGACGTGCAGCTGTGACAAGGACTAATTTGACCTGGATTTTCTAACTCCGGAAACTGCATTACCATTCTTAGCTTACTCACAGCAACTGAAAATGAGACTAGGTAAGGAGTGACAGAGGCCAGAGGTTGTGGGGTTTACTGATTAACTTCATTACCGAGCAGAATATTTGTAAATGTTTATGAGAAAAGTCCTCGATGCCAAATTGCCTAGTAAGCTGGAAACCAGTCTCTTAGATAAACATTTTTGGGGAGCACGTTCCAATTTAGGAATTTTTAGAGGACAGATTTTTGTTCAGTGGCTCTAAAAGTGGATTTGGGGGTCAAATGCCATGTTCTACGTCTTGACATTTGTTCCTCTCAAAAGGATACAGATTGATATAATTTTGTAATGTCAGGAAGCATTAAAGCATAACACTTAACAGCGTGAGGTAAACTAATCTGGGTTTATATCCAGTGTTATGGGTGAAAGTGTGTCCCCTCCTAATCCCATAGGACCGGTGTCCTTATACAAATGGGAAATTTGTATTTCAGAGACAGAAACTCATAGAGAAAAGACAATGTGAAGATACACAAGGAAAAAGTCATCTACAAGCCAGGAAGAGAGGCCAGGAACAGATCTTTCCCTCTCAGCCTTCAGAAAGAACCCACCCAGCTAACACCTTGATTATGGACTTCTAGCCTCCAGAAAGGTAAAACAATACATTTCTGTAATTTTAAGCCACCCAGTCTGTGGTATTTTATTACAGCAGCCTTAGCAAACTAATACACATAGGCTCCCTTGGCACTCACTAGCTCTGTGGACCATGGACAAACTCCTGAACCATTTTCTTTTCTTTTTTTTAACATCTTTATTGGAGTATAATTGCTTTACACTGTTGTGTCAGTTGCTGCTATATAACAAAGTGAATCAGCTATACATATACGTATATCCGCATAACCCCTCCCTCTTGCGTCTCCCTCCCACCCTCCCTATCCCAACCCTCTAGGTGGTCACAAAGCACAAGCTGATCTCCCTGTGCTAGGCGGCTGCTTCCCACTAGCTGTCTATTTTACATTTGTTAGTGTATATATGTCCGTGCCACTCTCTCACTTCGTCTCAGCTTACCCTTCCCCCTCCCCGTGTCCTCAAGTCCATTCTCTATGGCTGCGTCTTTATTGCTGTCCTGCCCCTAGCTGAACCATTTTCTGCCTCAATTTCCTCATCTGTAAAATGGGACTGATAACCATGCAACCTCATAGAGTTATTGATTAAGTAAAATAATATTTATTAAATGCTTAGCAGAGTGTGTGGCTACCCACCATCATCATACTGATATTATAATTATTTAGCCTTGGACTCTTGTTGTAGGGTGGCTTGCTTCCTGAGCAGGAATAATTTCTGCAGCATAACTTGTGGATACCAAGCTTGTGACTGTTGGGTATTTTCTGGAAGGGAGGACTTCAGAATATGACTCAGTAGGTCCAGGATTGAGCTTAGGGATAATGCAACCAGACACACTCTGTCACCTTAGGACAGTCTCTCAGCTTCTGCGGACCTCATTTGTCTACATCAACAGATGGTAAAACAGAGATAATAATTCCTGCTCTACTTCCCTCATGGACCCGTTGTGAAGATAAAATAACATAATACGTGTGAAAGCAGTTTTAAAAGGCAAATGTGATCTCTATAAACGTGATAATCACTGCTAAGCCATTTCTACAGCCTTTACGGGTTTACAAGGTGGTTGGTTCTACATGCATTATCTCATCTGATCCTTACTTGCACCCTTTGAGGAATGTATAATTTATGATGCCCACTATCTCTTACCCTATTTTACAGACATGGAAGGTCAACTCAGTGAAGTAAAATGATTTGTCTAAAGTCACCCAGCTATTATGGGATGAAGCAAAGGCTTTAACCAAGGTCTTCTCACTCAAAACCTTGTGGTGGAAAAGCTAAAGCACACTTGCCCTAATTGTCAAGAAAAACGAAAGAGTGATGGTTCCTAGGTGTATTTCAGCTTTGATTGCTCAACCAAGAATCACCATTTGCAAAGCTGTTCTCAATCCTCAGTTTACTTCTGACCTCGTTCTCCCCTCCTCACAACCCAAGAGCTATACTTGCCTTGAGGGACTCTAAGCTGGAAGGGCTACCCAAAGGCTAAGAACCAGGACAAACCATCTCTGAATTTTATATTTCAAGAATTCTCTACTGAGTTTTTCACTGGTCAGACAGATGAGCCTGTCTGTTGCCCTCAGAAACTTCAATACTAAAAAAGAAATGGTCAGGATAATTTAGCTGATCCAGGAGACCCTTGTTGCTGAGTGAAATTCACACAGGATGTTCTCATAATAAGACTGATAGAATCCCTTTGCTTCTTTTGCAGTGAGGACAAACCGCTTCATGCTATTTTTTTTTCCCAAGGTACATTTTTCCCCTACAGGTCTGTGCTGTTTGAAACAGTAGCCACTAACCATATATGGCTACTTAAATTTAAGTTAATTTAAATTATGTAAAATTAGAATCAGTTCCTCAGTTACACTAGTTCCATTTTAAGCGATCAGTAGCCACGTGTGATTAGTGGTTATTGCATTAGACAAAGTAAATCTGGAACGTTTTTATCACCACAGAAAGTTCTATTGGACAGCACTGTTGTAGACGGTACTTGGGGCAATGTGAATAAAATGCCAGTCACGGCAAGGAGGGGCATTAGATATGATGCTATAAAAAATAGGGACGTCCCAGAGCAAATGCTGGCAATGCTTTTCTGAGAACTATCCCTGAGAATAGACTTGGCTAACAGACTTTGAGTGAAATTATCTCACTGGAAAGACCTTCTTCACTGAGAAGGTGAACAGGAGGGTTCTCTTAACCTGAATCCGTAATCATCCAATTCCGATCCCTTGTGCTGACCATAATTTGGTTGCCTACTTACTATCTGTGGAAATTCAGCAGATTCTTTAATATCTTTAAATCTCCATTTTCTCAGCAGTAAAAGGGGAACAGTAATGGTATCTACCTTATAGGAGTGTTATGAGAATTAATATTAATGGCAAATAGTTACAGAGTACTTACAATGTGCCAGGCATTCTTCTGAGAATTCTGTTAAATAAGACAAGTAACTTGCACAAAGTTAAAGAATTTGCCTAAGACCACATACCAGTAAATGGCAGAGATGGGATCGAATGAGAGTCCACTAACAAATGTAAAATGTGCTTAGCATGACGCCTGACGTATAGAAAGCACTCAAGAAATGGTAGCTGTTATGATCACAATTTTTTTTTATCACTGTAAATGTATAAATTTGCAGTCTGTTTTCAGTCATCCTTTCTCAGTTTGGTTATTCTGAGAGCCCCTGAGACCTGTTTCTTAGCCTGCAAGGTTGAGAGCCAGGCTCTGGATGGCAATGGATTTGCCCACTAGCTGGTCAACATGCACCTCATTGCATGCATTTTCCAAACTATGCATGCCCTATCTAAAAGAAGCAGTAATTTATGTTGTCATAAGGAAAAGCTCTTCTGATATTTCTTTTCCTTCTCCCATTTCTTAACCTCATTAACAAGAGCACCAGATCTGAGAATCCTGGGAGAGCAAAAACCAAAGCCACAGGGAACTAGTAAAAAATCTTAGAGCCTGCTTCAATCTGTGGAAGAGATATGGATAAGAAATGGTAGTGACAAAACATTTAAATTATGCTAAAGCAACGTTCCATTTTGTCTGAGACAGTGGTTATCTTTCCATCTTCTGGAAACTTTTGGCTTTGATTGACCCATCAAGTCAGAACTACATTCACTTGTGTTAAACTCAGTGAGATGGAAAAAGACTTGAAATCAAATGTCAGAAATATTATACAACCCTGCATCTCAAGACCTTTCATTGTATTTTAAAACATCCAGCTGATTCTGTAACATCTGAAAGATTCTCTTAATTTAAGCAGAAGACATAGGCAAGAACCAGATTCCAATAAAAATAAAGCTACCCAGAGAAAATGAGTATCAACAGCTGAGAAAAAAAGCACAACGTTATGAGACGTAGCTAAAGGAAATGAAGCGCGAACGAATAGGATTATATAGAACCTGCGCTCCTGCCCCTTGCTAGGCCTCATTCAGAATGGGGCTTTGGAGAGACTACCAGAAAACAAAAATAAAATTTATACAAAAACGTGGATTCCATAGCTGTTGTTAGCAATGCTGTAATGCCAAGGTGAGATAGAACATGTGTTATTTTCTTAGAGGACCCAGAAATTTAGTTCCATATTGTTGGTTTTTGTTGGCTCCTTGAAAATTCTTAGCACTCAACAGTGATAAGATTAACAGAACTTCCTCCCTTTAATAAGTAGAGTGGAGTTTATCATTCTAACAACTTAAATAATAACAACTACATTTCAAACCCTGGAGTAGCGATACTGCTTTATGATGCATTGAGATTTACAGAACACTTTCCACACAGCCATTCAATCCTCCAACAAAGTGTGAAGTGAATGTCATTATTATTCCCATTTTACAGGGGAGAAAACTGAAGTTCAGAGAGTCTCAGTTGCCTCTGAGACTTTATTTCTTTCAATTTCATTGCTTATTTCCACTCACATTCATTGAACGTTTCCCAGTATCACCAAGCTAAAGGAACTGGACCCATTGTACTGGAAACATTTGGTACGGGAACATAAGATTGTACCTTTTCTTGCTTATTCTGTGCTATTATTAGAATGCTTTTCTACTTACTGAGTCTTTAAAATTCTGTGATTTTTTTTTTCTTTAGTTCTTAAACCACAATTTGCTAAAAGGATACACAGATTTTAATTAACATGCCACATTCTACCTGTTCACTATGTGAAACCATGGGAAGCTGTGGACTTTGTCATTATTACCTTTTATTATGCACTAATTGCATAAGACCCTGCCTTCTTCATCCATCAGAGAAGCCTTTATTAACCCACTAAATTAATCTTTGACCAAGTTTCCTGGCTTTCAGGAACTCCCAAAGGAAAGCAGACTTGTCTGTCTTAGGTCACCATGTCCTTCCATCCTGCATGTGGATTGAGTTACCAATGAGCTAGATTCCCATCTGGATTTGTTAGGGATGTGTGGCAGCAGAATAAGTTAAAGGACCTCACAAGGTGACTCCAGCCCCAGCTCTGTAATTCTATTCTAAGTTTCTTTCCTTCTTTTCTACAAGGGCCAGCCTAAGAAAACAGAGCTATAGAGCAAATCTCCACCTTTTCCCCTCACCTACCACCCCACCCATCTTAGCTTTCCTTTAAACATTCCAATTGATTTTGGGGGGAAATCACATTAATACTGTGTGGCAGCCCCTCCGGTGATGATGCACATCCTTGGACCCACCTCTCATTTCAGCTGCAGCTGTAGCAGATAATCACGTGCAAGCTCAGACTCACTTCACATTGGCACTCTGCTGCACATCTCTTTGCTTTCTTCCCAGAGCTTCTCCAGTGCCATAGGAGACCACCTGGCTTGATTCCACTGGGAGCAGCACTCCACCACTACCTGATATTATTTCACTTACTCATTCCTTTGCCTGTTTCTTTTCCTGTCTTCTTCCCTGCTTTATTCTAACATCCAGCATATGGTCAGTGTTCAATGTTTGGTTGGAAGAAATTATAGCCATCCACATGCAATACAGTAAACCTCACTTGCCCTTGTTATAACAACATGATGACTGTTTTTGATTACAGTTAGACCACAAGAAAAGAGTACAGCTCTCTGGCTAATTGAGCCCATGAGTTAACACTTCTGAATCTCGGGCACATCTCAAGATCTAGGAGTGGTGAGTTAGGCACTGTGCGCTACTCATCCATGAGCCACAGTCCTTACCCTGGTGCTCTGTACCCTAAGCTCAGGGTGGGAGGTCCACAGAGTCCATCAGTCTCATCAGGACACAAAAGAAGATGGGCAGGAGGAATAAAGGGGTCAAAATACTCTTTGTCCTCCCCTTTAGTGGACCTTTAGTGCAGGTATGTTTTCCCCTGGTGGAAAGAGGCATGGGGGAAAAAATGCTTAGACCTGGCCTAGAACTTAATGGGGAAGAGGAAAAGAAGTCCTAATGGTCACATGGCTCTGATTAGTTTCCCAAGAGAGGTGGACCAGATGAAGGTTTGAGGAAACTGCTCCAGCTGGGAATAACAGCTATGCATTGCAGCTTATGTATATTGTGCTATATATTCTAAGAAACCTTAAAAGAAGTGTTAGGAAACTGTATAAGAATGTGGTCCAGCAAAGGAGGGATGAGGGAAGAGCACCACTGAAAGAAAGCATGAACCACAGTGCTTCCTTAGCAATCATTTTCAGATGCTTCTAACTTGACAGCTCCTTCACAATTTTTTCTCTATCTACTTACATCTTTTTCACCTCATGACAACTGAGGTCAACTTTCAACCTGATGGGCTTGCTTAAAGTGAGCTAGTTTGTAAGAAAGATCTTACCCTTTCCTCTTGATGTATATACAAATTAGAGCTGAATGGATTTGTTTAATAATGATGACACCAGAGTTTAGATTTGGAGATCTTAAGATGCAGTCGTAAAATTTCAGAGCAGGAAATGGAGTTTATATGTGAAAAAAATCATCTCAAGTGTAATTTTCTTTAGTCTGTGATATGTACCTACAGTCCTAATCATCCTGTGAGTTCTGATGGGTAGATCACAAATTATAAGGATGTCCATACATTGATTTTTTTTTAAGGACCCATAGAAGGGTAGGCCAGGAGCAAATGGTCAAGCATCCAGACATGGAGGTAGGTGTCCGTCCCACTGCCCTTGACTGTATCCACAGGATGAAGAGAAGCCAACTGGAAGGAATAAGATGTAGCAAGTATGTCTGAGAACTAGCATTGCATAAATAGTAACTGCTGCCTTTGATCTCTCTGAGAGTTACTGATAAACATCTTTTTTCCCCCTAAACCTCTTTTCTCCTTCCCTCTATTATTTATTATTTGATTCTTATTTATCAAGTATATACTAGGATTAATAAAATACAGTCACTGTCCTTAGATACTCTTATACTGAATGCCGGCTGGTAGACATGTAAATAGATAATAAAATAATGACCCCTCCTTGGAAATGACCTGATAAACCATTGCACACTAAAGCTAATGACTGGTAGGTAATCGTATAAGCTATTGATTAATGTCTCCCAGGGCTTTCTGCAACCAAATAGGGGATCGTGCCTTAATACATTGAATTTTGTGAATTTCAAGTGTCTGCATTTTCACTATCATCATCAATCATGGTTGATATATTAATATAGAGTGAAAAACTTGGAGCATCCAAGCCTCCCAGCAGAGTTATAATGCAGAAGGGGATTATTTTAAGTCTGGCAGAAAGCTGCCCTGCCCCAACCAAAATATTGCCCCTGCCGGCATTTTGCTGATGTTCTCAATTCAGACTCTTTATAATGAGATGTTATTTTATAAATGCATAAAGTGGAGCAATAGATCATTTTATGGTATCATCTAGTTACAGATCTACTGAAAACAACTTAGTACAACTTGTCCTCAATCCAGCTTAAATGACTAATCCTGACACTGTGCCATATTTCCCCCAGCGCCAGAAGAATAGTGGAAAGGAAACCTATCGCAGAGCTATAACCTAAGTAACTTCAGACTTTAATAGGTATAATATTAAACCATAAGAATCATGATTTCATAATTTAGTACAGGCTATAATAATACTAGAATTAGCCCTAGAACAGGAATGCATTTCTACTCCCAGCTCTGTTAGTTACCTAGCCTCATGGCCTTGGACAAGTCACAGAGCTCCCTGAGTCTTACAGTCTTCATCTATGAAACAGAAGACCATTAGATTCAATGAATCCAAGGTCCAATTTACCTCTAAACTTGCATAGTAGCTAACATCTATTGAGTACTTAGAAGGAACAAAAAAATGTTCTGGATTCTCTGTTGGACTTAGTCAGGTTTTTTTCTTATGTATGTCCAAATTGCAGTTTGTTTTTACTAATATTCAAGTGAACTTGACAACTTACCAAATAAATTGTCAGAAAGAGAAAATTCATCTGTGGCAGGTAAGTGGGAGTGTTCAATGAGATTCATTTTTGATCCCATCCAAACTTTTCTGTTTGAGAATGTATCTTCGTTATGGTGGTCTTCAAAAAAATCCCCTGCAAGGTAAATAAATACATAGAGTGTTTGGGGAGGGTAGGGAGGTGATTATGAAAGAGAGGGAGAGGGAGAGAGCAAGCTAATTTTAAAAAGCACACATGGCTCCCTTTGTAGACATTTTATCATAGCTTTTCTGTACGTATCTTTCCTCAATATTTACCATTTTTACACCTCATTTGGACTTACAAATATCTAAGATATATGCTTTCAGAATAGATACTCTCTAATTTATCTGGGAAAACACCATATGTTTTCATTTGTTTCAGCACTTGGGAGATTTGGGCAAGATATGATGATATTTTAGTTATGTCTTTATTTCTTTTACATGTAGAAAAAACAGAAACAGATATAAAAGCCTTGAGTAAAATGGGATGAATTGATGATTTATTATCTTAACTTTTATTCTAAAGTTGAACAGGTCTTTGCAAAGACACAAAAGTGGTTCAAGAAAACTTCCTTCCTTCCTTCTTTCTTAAGTCGAGTAGGCATCATATTAGCAGATAAAAAATTCAAAAAGTGTTCACCCAAGATCATCTTTAATTTCACCTTTTAGAGAAAATTTCAGGGGCTTGCATTTTCACTCTCATGGTCTACCTTGGTCATATATTTAACTAGGGTAAAAGAAGTTACAGTAAAAAAAAATTTTTTAAGTGGTAAATCTCACCAAAATGTCTGAAGTTTCATCCTGAGGAGATGTCTAGAATGCATCCAAAAATCCAAGAGATGCAGTGTTCACTTCTAGCTATATCTCTAGGTCTTGTTTTCTTCTTTCCTTCCTTCCTTCCTTCCTTCCTTCCTTCCTTCCAATGTCTCCTACCTCCCTGAAAAAGTAATGAGAAAAGTTGTATAATGAAAATGTATGCTATCAGAACTTTTTTCCAAGGCTGTTTTCTGAGGATGATTTTTTAAACCTTTCATCCTATCTCCACCAAGAAATCATTTTGTTTACAAATACCTACTTATACTTGCTACTCAGAAAGAGAATACAGGGTTTTTCTTGGACAAATATTTATTTCATTAGAACTTCCCTACTATTCATGTCTCTTATTTCTTTCTCTCTCACTCAGCAAAATGTTCCACCTCAAGCAGAAGTGACAGCTCAAGCAGACATCTGGCTGCTGGTAAGGTAGTACACCAGACTACATTTGCTGCGTTCATTCATTTATTCATGTTTTCAACAAATATTTATTGAGGACTTACTCTGAACTAACCTCCGTGTTGGATCTTTGGAAATAAAATGGTTAAAGGAAAAAAAAAATCATCCAAAATCTATGACATCAAGTTTAATGAGGAATAAAGACATTAAAAAGCAATCACAGGAATACATAGATGATTACGTATTAACTTCAAAGCTGTTGATGAAGGCAACGATGAGGATGCTCTGATGGAAAGAGGCTGGGTGTGAAAAGGAGTTGAGGTAGAGAAGTAGCTGGAGGAAAATGTGGTTTTGAGGGCAATTTTTAAAGGAAGGCAATACTAGGTCACATCTAGAATACACCAGAGAGGTTGAAGAAATGAGAGAGAGAGCAGCTCCTGTGAAATGATACAAGCTGTGTCCACTGTGGGAATGCAGACACATCTGGGTCCATCTGGGAACCAATGGCCTGGCGCTACCAAAGTCTACTGTCCAGTAAGCCAAGGGGCTTTTTAGGAGAAAACCCATCCTAAAGTCAGAAGGAACCAGGAACCATGATCTTCACCTCAAAGTAAAGCCTCAGTCCTTAGAGGAATGTGTAATTCTCAATGTGGCACAGTGTCTGACCAACCCAAACTAGATTCAAGAGGCCTTCTTGCCACCCTGAGGTGAGAAGGGAAAGGGCTATAAATAAATATGAGTCTGGAAGTACTGAGGTGTAAGATAGATCTTCCAAAAGAATGCAACAAGTAGGAGAGAGCTCATTTCAACTCCACCCTCACCCTCAAACAACTCTGCCATGTATCACAGTGGAGCTTTGACTCCAAGAGGACTCCAGGCCTTTCTGGGGCAATTGTGAAACAGCAGAACCACACCAGGCATCACCATAACCTGTGGAGATGTGCCCAGCAGAGGAACCGTGACCACTGGTTGGGCACTGCTCTCCCCCATGGACACCAAAAGTAGTGGAAGAAGTGGCCAGAGTAGACTTGATTATGAAAAAACATAAAGAGACCTCAGGGCATTCCT